>NW_017306886.1:449739-508753 GCF_000935625.1 Nanorana parkeri
CCCTGCCAGGCTGCTGCTCGAATGAAGGGTCTGGTAGGGGATTTTAGGGGGAGCCCCATGCATTTTGTTTGTTTTTTTGCAGTTAGTGTCCCACTAAAGTTCCTA
Source organism: Nanorana parkeri (assembly GCF_000935625.1). Taxonomy (NCBI): domain Eukaryota; kingdom Metazoa; phylum Chordata; class Amphibia; order Anura; family Dicroglossidae; genus Nanorana; species Nanorana parkeri. Next base: position 449,845 of record NW_017306886.1, read on the forward strand.
CCAGACCTAAGGGTTTAACAACAAAGTTCATGATGAATGACATTCAGAATTTTTTTTTTATACATCCAAATTTCATTATCGGAACATTTGAATACTTTTCAGATTCATTATTTTTTCATTTGGAAGTTCAGATGGATCCGAATGTCCGAATTTTGTATGAGTTTTAATTAGGGATGAAACAAATCACCTGTCTAGTATCTATCAGTACAGAGGTGTTAGTCCAGGAGATCCAGGCACAGGAGAGGTAAGTATGCAAACAAGGTGTTATATTTACATTAGCATGAGTTAATATAAATTTAAGTGTTAGGGTTACAAGAAGTTAGTTTGAGGAGGGATTAGAGTACATAACCTCTCTTAGTACAAAAGACTCTTCTGGAGTGGTTTCTTGGGTGGTGCTTCAAAAACAGCTAATCAGCAGATGTCTACTAAAAATTAGCCAGAGACATTTAACTAAAATGTACTCCTTAAAAGTTTAAAGCCACTTTAAGATGCATTCCTAGTTCCTACAAATATGTTAATACGAGATAATTTACATTAAGCAACTAATTTACAGTGAGCAACTAAGCAGATGAGCCACATACACCAGGGACCACAATTCAACATACTGCAGGTATAGATCTGATGCCAAGTAAAGGTTGATATCAGCAGGACAGATAGTATGCAGAACAGGACTTAAACCAAACATGAAAACAAGGCAGGCAATTAAGCATATTCCCTTCACCCCAATAAAACATGGAGCAGTGAGTGAACTTTCCATTAAAGCAAAGGAAGGTTAAAGCCCTGTACTTTATCAACGGGTAGTGCCTGTGACGCAAGCACCGGGTCTGAACCCGCTGTACATCAATCACACTTGACTTTACACAGTTCTGAACAAGGTGAGCCATCACAAGGACGTGTCAATACTACTCTCAGCCTCACCCTGCACAGAGATTTCCCAGCTCGTGGGACAACAATCTCTGGCCAGCAGACTGAGCGTGATTGTCACTAGGATTGGTTAACTCTTTACACACTAAACATGCACTGCCACCACATGTTTTTTTTAACAAAAACACAGTTCCAGCAAATGCTGTGACGATTCAAAATACCTAAACAAAGCCTAAGATACCACTGTCCTCTCAGGCAGGAATATGACAGGTCTCACTATACAGTAGCGCTCTTCACAGAGGCAAGGATACTTTAATTTCTTATTTAAAGCAATTCTTATTCTAGTCAAGACCAAAATTTGGTAGGCATATGACATATGCCTTGCCAAGGAGGTTTAATGTTACTTATCAGGCCCCGGACCATCATAATTGGTCCAATCTTGGTATGTATGTGTTCCTCTTGATGAGACACAGCTATTTGTGCCATTCATTTTCCACTATCACTGTCCAATTCCAAGTCATGAAATTGGGTTGATAATGCAACTCAGTATTATGACTTAAGTGTGACTCTGAGGTCTTTCCATTATGACACCTTTTAACGTAAGAGTAACATAACCTTCCAATTCTTTACATGCTTTCTCCAAATGTTTAGACTGATTCTGCCACATTTTTTAAACAATAAAGCATTAAAAACACTCAAACTCGCTGACCTTGGTCCAGCTTTTTTGACTTGGTTCCTGTTTCTGTATTTACAAATGCATAATGCATGTCATATTTTCATTACCATATGTTATTTACTTTTTACTTGATCTTTTTTACTTTTTACTTGATATATATATATTTTTTTAATTCACTAAAAGCTTTATTGTACATAGATAGATGTTTTTTATTGCCTAAATCAATTCACATAGTCTATTGAAAGCAGCAGGAAAGGTAAAGGTGTTTTAAACCTGCTTTTGTGGGATAAAATAACAATTCATGAGAAAAGAAGGCTTTGAGTTTAATGTTTATTTAATGTGATTTTAAAAAAGTCACCAAAGTATGTTTTGTTTGCACATTGAACCTTTATAGGAGAAAATTATTAAATCAAATAACATAACAAAATAGACCTGTTCCAAGTATAACATCTATATGTGCCAACACATACCTGAGGCAGCTTTCATTGCCTCTTTTATACTGAAATGCTGCACCTATTTAAGCAGGCAGAGCTACAGCACTTCTGGGTAATGTGGAAGCCCCCCCCCCCCCCCCCCCCCCCCCCCCACACACACACACACACACACACATTCCTACATGGGAGAGGATAGAAATATCACAAGTATCTATAAATCAGCAGCTCAACCTTATGCAGAACCCCTCTCTGCAATCCTGAAACATTTCAGTTGTGCCATTTCATCATTCCACCTTTCTAACTTGACTCTGCTAACTGGACCCTGCCCTGGATGTTAGGGAGCGAGATTTATTTTGTGAGTTCAATATTCTCTAGGAAATAATTCATGGCTCCCCTGTTACTACATCCCTTATTGTTCAGTGATTTTATAGCAAGAGGTGGGCACTAATGTTTTATGCAAGAACATCTTTATGAAGATTACAAATTAAAGGTTTAACCTCCACACATTGAAAGGCTTTTTCACAGTAAGAGATGTGAAAATGTGGAATAGACTTCCATAGGAGCAAGTTCTTGCCAACTCAATAGGTTTAATCTAAATGCACAAAATATGACTGGTGATTAATATTTATAGGTAATACTGCACATTGTTGATTCTAGGAGTATCTGATTGCCTTAGGGGATCAGGAATTAAGGGGTCTATTCACTAATCTGCCATATTCTTCCGAGTTAATAAACGACCCAAAGTGAAGTAGTCGAATGCTGTTCGGCTATTCACTTCAGGCTTGTACAGCTGATTTTACATCGGCTTGCTTCGCGCGGCTTCGGGTCGGCCGAAACCGATCCAGCAGGCTACTCTCTGCTGTTCGGCCTAATCTCATAAATGCCGAACAACAGTGAGTGAATAGCCGAGCGGCATTCGGCTCGGCTATTCTGCTCGGTACCTCTGTGGTACCGAGCAGATAAGAAAAACAGTTTAAAAAGTAGTAAAAAATAAAAATAGAAAAAGATTGGGTGGAGCTAGCAGTGACAGCCAGCTCCGCCCAACTGTTTTCTATTGGCTGGGTGGTTCTGCTGCTGTCAGAATAATTTTTTTTTAAATCACCCCATAGGAATGCATAGCTAGATTCCTATTGGCTATTTCACTTTGCAATAGCCAATAGCAAACTAGACATTGCACCCGCCCTCTGTTGCTGTCAATCACTAGAGGGGACCTGATGGAGAACTTCAGGTGCCCTCTGCTGATTGACAGCAGCAGTAGGCGTGTGCAATAGCTAGTTTGCTATTGGCTATTGCAAATTGAAATAGCCAATAGGAATCTAGCTATGCATTCCTATAGTCATTTTTTTAAATTATTATTCTGACGGCAGCCAACGGCTCCGATGTCAAAAAACAAAAACAAAAACAAAGCCAGGAAAGGTTTACTCTGCTCGATCAAGCAGAGTAAACCTTTCTGGGAGAAATAGTTTCTCTCCTGGGTAATAGCGGGGGACTCCCGGAAGGCGTCCGGGAGAGTTGGGCTGTCTGGAGATCAGTGTCCCTGGTTACCTGGTAACCAGGGACGCTGATCTGTCTGTGCAAGTGGCCGGAGCCAGCCGTGAGATGGCGGCTGGCTCCGCCCAGCAGTCAGTAGCAGGCTGTTCAGCCAGATTCCGCTTTCACCTCGGCTCAGTCGAGCCGAAGCATATGCCTTTGGCTTTACTGAGCCGCTCGGCCGACTTCGGGAGCTGTACGTGCTATAGTGAATAGCCCGTACAGCAGCCCTTCAGTTCTATTTAGACTATTATAAAGATCATTTTTCTTTCCTCTGGATCAGTTGTGAATTTAGGTTCTGTGGATCAGTGGCACAATTTTAGCCATAGCTGCCCACATGGATGCTATGGGGTATGGGGGGCCCATTACGGAGGCTGTTGAGACACATTAAACAATCACCTGATGAGAAAAGCTGGAGTCACCAGGATTATCAGTAGTTTTAGATCTCACTTTGCAGGCTGCGCAGTAAGGCACATTTGTTTAGTTGTCTTAGAACTTCTGCTATAGCCCATCTGAAATTAACACTTTATAGCTTATGTAAAAATCCCACAGTGTCTTCTCTGCTAAAACATGGCAAAACAGCTGAGGTTTGTAGTTGTGCAAAAATGTGTTTAAAGATGTTTTAGCAATCACAAAAAAATGTTGTGATTGCTATTATACTTATTGCTACCACAGTTCTTGTCTTTTTTTTTAATGACTCCTCAAGCACGTCTTTCAGCATTTCATTGCTGTGGTGGTGAGAGAGCTAAACATTTACACAATCTGATACATTTTATGCCGAAAAAAAACTGTGGAGCTACTAATAACAGTGCAGTTAGCTGGAAAATTAAAGTGACCCTGTCAGTACTGGGTCGTTTTTACATTAAATGATACCTGCTAAAAGAAGTGTGAATATAAATGCTTCTCTTGGCCCATTGGTTGACAGGGTCACTTTAATTTTAAAAGTGATTTCCCTACACAGCTTTCCTCCTTTTTTTCTGATAAGTTCTATCCACAGCACTTGTCGCTAGTAGTGTACTTACTATGCTGACAGTTCTACTGCTGGCTGTCTTTGATTTAGGCATAGTTTATGTTAAGATCAGTGACACGTATTGTCCCAGTTGACACTGCCAGGTTCCACTAAGACATTGAAATTTTGCTCCGTTGTAGCTATTGTTCAGTTGTTTAAATTCAATAGACATGTGCCTTATTTCAACCTGACTATGTAACCATACATGTTATTTCTATACATTTCTATTAGGGATGTTCAGATACCAGTGCCGATACTTGGCATTTTCATGAGAACTACCAGGGTTGCAGCGGTTGCAGCTGGGACCTAGTTCTGGTGCTCCACCACTGTCCTGAAATCATTAGTCTGTATTGTTTTAGAAAAAAACTGTCACATGACACTAAACAAAAATGTATCAGTACTTGTATCTGTGAGTACTTGGACAAGAATCAGTACTCATACTTGAAGAAATGGTATTGGTGCATACCTTATATATATTTATTTTAAAAAATCATACATTAAAACAGAGATGTACAAATCCGAGGAGCTCCGTATGCTCCTTTAAAAATGACAGCTGCCTCCTAACTTTTGAATTTTTCTCTAGTCTAGTCTAGAGCTGGAAAAGTATCTGTACATGTATTTGTACTTGTAAAGAGTGCGGTAGTTAGTATTTGAACAGTCCAAACCAGGCAAGAGCCCAGGCCCGGATGGCCTCACCACCCAATACTACAAAACATTTTCGGAAACCCTATTGCCCCATCTACACCAAGCGTACAATTCCCTGAACGCGACCACCCAACCACCCACCCAACATCTCGAGGCCCACATTACCGTAATCCCAAAAGAGGGTAAGGACCCTCAATGACAAACGTCCACGCCTGTCTTGGTCCCTACTTAAAACCCCAAAACTGAATGGCGGCCTAGATATCCCCGACATGTATACCTATTACAAAGTGACCCACCTTACCAGAGTGCTGCACTGGCACATACACGCCACTTCCAGGTTATGGGTATCCCTGGAGGAGACAATATCTGGAACACCCCTGTCTTCTTTGATATGGCTCAGGGAAGCACTCTGGCCCCCCATGCTGAGAGATCACCCTTTCATAGGAGCCACGCTCGGCATCTTCTCCGCGACACGACGCCTCAATACTCTTACCTCTCTTCACAGCCCCATGGAACCTCTGACACACAACAGGGACTTTCCTTCGGGTGCCACCAGGGACTTTACGTCCTACTGGGCCCAAGACCCTCCTATCAGAGCGCACCACTTTTTAAAATCCCACACTTTCCTCTCCAAAAGTGAGCTATCAGACCTCACGAGACGCGGCTCGCTCCCCTGGTGGGTATACTTTCAAATACGGCACTTTCTGACATCCACGGAGACCCGTCATTCCCATTCTAGGGCCTTAACCCCATTCGAGAGGACCTGCTCAGGAAACGGCCCAACAAGACACCTGATCTCCTGGCTGTATAGCCAGCTTCGGGTTGGTACCGCTCCCCACTCACTCAAACTACGCACCAAATGGGATCACGCGCTTGACATCACACTGACCGACGAATCATGGGCCGCAATTTGCACAGCGGCACACAAATGCACAATAAACAGCAGAATGCAGGAAACTAATTTCAAGCTGCTCACATTCTGGTACAGAACCCCGCAACTTCTCCACCGAATGTACCCAGAGCTTCCACCGACATGCTGGAGATGTCACACAGAAGAGGGAACCCTACCACATATCTTCTGGTCCTGTCCCCGCATACAACCGTTCTGGATGCAGGTCCATGATGCGATCCACACAATTACTAGCGCCCAAATACCCTTTACCCTGACAGTTTCCCTCCTACATTGGAAACCTAACACCCCAACAGGGGCCTCCAAGTCGATTCACAAACACCTCATCAATGCAGCACGCACGATTATCCCTCGCCACTGGCGTCAAGAACACACACCCACAATCAACGAATGGCTCATACAGGTCGGACATGTATATGAAATGGAAGAGCTGTTAGCCACTAGACAGGATACCCTAGACAATTTCAGGAAGACGTGGGCATGCTGGGCTCACTTTGTTACAACAACTGACTTCAAAGCAATGCAACAAGGCGACTCTTAAAAGACGGGTTACGATTAGCACCCTACCCTCAACCACGGTTCACTTCGCATTGCCTGACAACTACTCACTGGCCTTATCTACGCTAGGTTCACCCACCCCCACACCCCCCATACCCTGGTTCCAGCCACTTCCCCCCAGTCCACCTAACTCTACTCTTCGCACAACGAGCTCCCTCTATCCCGACTTTTAAGTGTCATGGACACATTTGCGAATAGGTACGGCACAGGGCACACGACTCGGCGCCTACGCGACCTTAAAGTTCACTCAAAGCAATCTCACTCACAGGCGCCTCACCACTGCATCTTCCTTGTTATGTGTGACCCGAGTCATTAAGAAGATCACACCTGCTCGACATTTATAGTCTGTGAACACTTGTATGTACTGCTCGTTGCCTCTTTCTTCCCCATACTGTTTCTACCGGACAGATGTTTGTTTGGATGTACATGTACATGACTGAAGCCTGACACTGTAACATCATTTATGCATGTTTAATTTCTGAAAATTCAATAAAAACATTTACAACAAAAAAAGTATTTGAACATAATTTGTTAACCTAATAGCCTAATTTCTATTATATTTTTGACCACTTAATATGAGGTCTTATGGAATACAGCAAGGATTAGTGTTGCTGATAAATTACTGTGCTTTTAGCCTGATCTAAAAATATCTAAAGATGGCTTTAAAATGTAGTTTATTAGTGACTGAGGTTACCTTGTGTCCAGAATTCAGCTCCCATGAGTGTCTATAGCTTAATAATAATTCTCCCTGTGTATTTGTTTTTTTTTTCTAAGTGTTCAAATTCATCCCATAGCCAAATACATACAGGTAGGTTACAGTAATTGATTTATTCCTAAATACTCCGAGTTGGTACGGACCATTTTGATGTTAGATTGTAAGCTCCTCCATTGAACTGAAATAAAATGAACAGTTCTGTGTGCAGTGTAAAGCTCTGTAACATAGACATGCTATACAAATGAGTAATATAAATAGGTTGTATAAAGGATAATGTAAGGGTTGCTTTGTAAAGACAGACCTTTTTTATCTTATCATCCTGTCTTCATCTTAATCAGTACATGTTGAATCCTCTGACTTTCTATTTGACATTCAACTACAATATGTGTAGTAAAATTATCATTCCAATGGGAAACATATGGAATGAATATTCAGTGTAGCTATTTTTTTTAGCAGAAATTGGTATTCCATCATCAATGCACATTTTAAAGCGTGTCATGTCTTGAATATTACTTGTATATTAATTTGATCTCATTATTACCAACAATCAACATACAAATCAGACCATTTGTGGCACAACAATATGCTGGTCGATTTTCTAATATACCTTTTATTCCTGCCATACCTACCTTTGCTATGTTTAATATATTTTAATCTACATATGTTAATGAAATATTGTTATCCTTATGACAATGATTGTTTTTTGAATGGGATGCAATGGAGTTGATTTACTAAAAACAATTAGGCTGTTCACTTTGCAAGGGAATTTGCACTTTGCAGGGGATGTTTCCCCTCAGTTTAGTAAATGAGGTGAAACTCTCTTGACTTCCATCGCCCAATCATGTACAAGCAAAATGCTGTTTTTTTTTCGTTGCTTTTTTTTTTTTTTTTTTCATGCATGTGAGTTGCCTCAAGTAAATCGACCCCAATATTGCATAAACAGGTAAAATAATGTATCCAAATAATAGGTAAAAGTACAGAACAGAAATTTAACTTCTTTTCAGTTTTGATTATTTCAGTAGTTGTGTTTCATGCATGCTATATTAGAAAATCTGTTCTTCCTTGTTACAGGATATAATGAGAGAAATCTTTTATGAAACATGACCACACTGATCTTTTGTACTAAGTATCTTCATCATTGCTACCAAATTAATTAGGCTTTGATCACAAACTTGTTTTATCTGGGTCAACACATGCACATTCAAATACTAAATTAAATTAGTCTGTGAGCAAATTAAAATATCCACCAAGATGAAACAACTCATATAATAAAATGTCTTGTTACAGAATCAGATATAATGCCTAAACTGACAGCATAAAGAAAATAATGGCCTCTGTTGTCATACCTCTAGTTTTGCCACTTAGCTCCCTTGCAGTCCATAACCCATCCTCTCTTTTTAGACTGTTAGGATGCCTATTACACTGATGGGCCACAACAAGGTTAGGAGGCAGGAGGTTGATTTTCTTAGCTTCAGTCAAAATTTGTAAAAACAAGCACTCTGTCTTTTGGAGCTCCTCGGGTGCTTTGGATCAAATATGTAGTGACAGTTTAGCCTTTATACTAAAGTGACAGATTTGCTTTCATTTTCAGACAGTTCAGAAACAGTTAATCCTTTTGCTCAGTTGACCTGCCCAGCAACTGGGATAGACAGAAGTATTAGACATAGTGCAAGTTGGCTGTTTTCATGTTTATAAATTCAAGAAATTCCAAGTGATTCGAAATTCGCATTCAAAGGTATCTATGGTCAAAAATTACAAATAAATATGTATTTCTATGTTGAATTTCCATAATTTCTATCCCACTCCTATTAACCATATCATTCTAGAACTTTGTAAAATTACTTTTTGAAGATGCCCATAGGATGTACTTCCTCGGTGTAGTAACACAATTTTACTCAGCCCTGTGAATATGCACTTCTGAACTACAACTCAATGTCTGAACAATGTAACATCATCATGACTTTCTATTACAATGCTGATGATATAACGGGATAGTTTATGCTATCATTTGAAAACTATTTTGCCAATAGTAACCAGACAGAAAAAATGAACTGCTATTAATGGTAAATTGAAATATGGTTGTTGCTATTGAATACAGTAATACCTTGGTTTACGAGCATAATTCGTTCCGGCAGCATGCTTGTAATCCAAAGCGCTTGTATATCAAAGCGAATCTCCCCATATGAAATAATGGAAATTCAGATGATTCGTTCCACAACCCAAAAATATTCATATAAAATGATTACAATACTGTACTGTAATATAATACTGTACAAAATATAAGGAAAAATAAACGGTACCTTTGTGGCTGGTGTTAGGGGGACGAGAGAGAGGAGGATTATTGTGTAGGATATGACTTTCACTATCACTAACCGAATCACTGCTATCTCTTGACTCAATGGAATCTTTTTCATTTCGTGAAACCTTAACAAGGAATCTATCCAATGTGACATTGCATTGTCGTTAAACACTCATCGCCCGCACTGCTTCAGCCTTATTCGGTGGTACTTTTCTACAAAATTTTGCTCTTATTGCAAGACATTGCTTGTATATCAAGGCAACATTTTTCAGAAATGTTTGCTTGTCTTGCAAAACACTCTCAAACCAAGTTACTTGTAAACCAGGGTATTACTGTACTATACTTTTATACAGCTTTATGAGCATATCATTGCTCTATACAAAGATGCTCTCATACTTTCTGGTGGCTAGTAGCTAAATATTATACTGATTTTTATAATCTTTCTAATAATAAAGCAAGAAGGGAAAAACTTTACACCATGTCAGGAACACAAATTGGGCTATATGATTAGAACTGGGCTCCCCCCGTTGAGAAAACAGTCTTAAATGCAATGGGAAATCCTTTCTCGTTAGAGGAGATGGTACTGGTGTTAGGGACAGTGCAGCCAGGCAACAGTCCAGGACCAGATAGCTTTCCTGCTTCCTTCTTCAGTTTAAGGAAGATGTAACCCCTATTCTATGCACAACATTTAATGCCATTACTGAGACAAGTCTTTTTACTAGACAATCGCAAGAGGCACACATAACTGTTATCCTGAAAGAACAAAAATATCCAACTGTTTGCAGCAGCTACAGACCAATCTCTCTGATTAACGTAGACATGAAAATATATGCTAAAATATTAGCAAATCTGCTTCATACAGTAATACCTTCAGTTATTCACTTGGAACAGGTGGGTTTTGTTACCAAACACGAAGCCTGAGACAATACGATCAAGACCATCACACTTATATCATATGCTCATAAACTCAAAGTGCCACGGTGTCTCCTCTCACTCGACACAGAAAAGGCTTTTGATCGTTTAGATTGGAATTTTATTCGAGCCACGTTGTTACAGCTGGGCCTTCCTTTGCATTTTATAACAAAGATAATATCGTTATACGATGCTTCCACAGCTAGAATTAAACGGAACACTATCGGATGTCGTAGGTATAAGTAATGGGAGGAGACAGGGGTGTACCCTATTGCCGATCCTCTACACCTTAACAATGGAACATTTGCCAGTTGCTCTAAGAACAAATCCTTCGATACAGGGCCTTAAAATAGGAAATACATACCATAAACTTAGTATCTTTTGTGGATGACTTGTTAATATAAATTTGGAACCCTCTAATTGGCTTTCCGTTGATACTCATGGAGATTGAAAGATATGGAAGATATAGCAATTTTAAGATAAATGTATCAAAATCATCGGTCCTAAATGTGTCTATTACAGAGGAGGAGGAAAAAATTATGAAAGCATCCTTTTCATTTCAGTGGACAGCCAAATGCTTGGAATATTTGGATGTTTATATACCAGCTAATTTAGACCAGGTATACAAATTAAACTATCTAGATCTGTTATCAACCATTTCAGGCAGAGCTACAGACTTGGTCCAATAAGAAGAACTTGGTTCGGCAGGATGTCTCTTTTAAATATGGACATTTTGCCTTAAGTTTTATATCTCTTCCAAATGTTACCAATTAGGGTAACCACACCCCTTTTTAAGACCCTTAGATCTCTTGTAATACAATTTATATGGGGAAAGTCACCACCAAGGCTTAGCTATGACATATTAACTAGACCAAAATCTGAGGGATGAGTGGGTCTCCCAAATATGCATTTATTGTATGTAACAACAATTTTATGAAACAATGTAAAATCTGCGCTTCTGGACTGGGTGCAATGTGAGAGCTGCTGCGCTATGTTTTGTGAAGATAAAAAGGTTTTGAGTGTGCAGCGCTATTAAAGTGAATAAAGTGTAATTCCCTCTTCGGGTATATCAAAAATGTATATAAATAAGTTATGGACAAAGTTAATCAATCCTAAAGGGTAGGGAGTTTCCATAGAGTGAATATGCAAATTTTATATATATAGTGACAAAATAATCTATTGTGTTCCAATGGCGGTGAAAAAATATTTGTGAAATGCCACAACATAAACAATAGTGGAGAGATTGATACACGCTGGTGTGGGGATAAGTCATATAGTAATCTACCATCTTGAAACAAGTGTTGAAGATTTCACTGGATTCACTTTTTTAATTTATCACCGATCACTTTCCTTTGTTTTTTTGTATAAAGAATGAACCACCAGTTGGAATTATTTTAAGTTGTATTGTCCACGGGCAACATAACTGTACACAAAAGTTTAGACATTATTTGATGCACAGTTTTTTCACCAGGAGGATATAAGAATATAACTATTGTTTTTATGTTGTGGCATTTCACAAATATTTTTTCACCGCCATTGGAACACAATAGATTATTTTGTCACTATATATATTAAATTTGCATATTCACTCTATGGAAACTCCCTACCCTTTAGGCTTGATTAACTTTGTCCATAACTTATTTATATAAATTTTTGATATACCCGAAGAGGGAATTACACTTTATTCACTTTAATAGCGCTGCACACTCAAAACCTTTTTAACAACAATTTTATGTACGATAGTAGACTGGATGGCACATACAGACACCAACTTTGGGTAGCTTTAGATCAGGAGCTGATTTCGACCCCCCTGGTGACAATACCCTGGATCCATCCAAGGAATAGACCGCCCTGCTCATAAATTCCAACATTAATTCAGACTTGCCTGGAAATATGGGATTAGTCAATTCAAAAGTATAATATTTCATCATAAGTGGGCCCAATGACCCCTATAATGAGGAATAAAGATTTTCCCCCGGGACTAGAAGCTACTGAGTTTTTATATTGGAAACAGGATATGCCTCTCCCAATAGCACTGAGTCTTAACTCACAAGGAATTAAACCACTGCAAGAATTAGCTTCTTTGACATAACGGGGTGGGGGCCAGTGGTTAGCATACTTCCATGTTAGACAATTTTATACCCACCTATATTTGTCAGGTACCTTATCAAGAACTTTAACTCAGTTTGAGGAGTATTGTTTTAATACTAATAGGAAAGATCATATCATTTCACATTTATATACAGTAGTATATTGCAACCGTGTGCACATATAACAAGGACGTACTATGAGGGAATAGGAGAGGTATTTAGGACACATTATAGAGATAGCGGATTCGGATAAAGCTTGTAGGTGGGCATTTAAAGGTACCATAGAAATCCGTACACAATAACAGAGCTACAAGATTCTGACTAGATGGTATCGATGTCCGGACCGCAACAAATGTTCAATCGGGGGAATATTTTACTTTCTTCTGCTGGGCTAGTTGAGCAGCTATCTCTAGATTGTGGAAAACATCAAAGTTGCCTGCAATAAGAGAATGGATGGTGGGGTTAAATCATATTATGCATATGGAGGAACTATCAGCCATGGGTAAAAAGAAAGGAACATAGCATTTGAAGAAATGCCGATAGACAGCTCTTTGAGCGGGACATATAGAAGGGAAGTAGCTGTTTTCGCCCTTCCTTCCACCATGTAATAGAAGAGATTTTTTTTGCTTTATTGTTTAGTCTTGTCTTGTTTTTATTTTCTCTAGAGAGCCGTACCCACGCTGGCCATTAAAAGAGAGCATTGTGTGTATATACAAAAGTGATGTAAAAGGGTAAAGAGCATGTAGAATACACAATTGTTTTTTCTTAATCCCTTTTGTTGCCTTAAGACTTGTGTTGGAACGTGTTATGTGTAATATTGTTAAAAATTGGAATAAAAAGTTATTATTCAACAAAAAAAATTATATCTATATACATATTTCAGGTCAGGGAGTCATAGTATTGGAGCAAAAAGGTTACAACGGCAACCAGGCAATTCGCATTTTTGGAAAGAAAAGTCAACAATAGCTTCCCCTATGTTCCCCTCCTGGCAGGGTTATTTTAACTGTCATCTTCTTTGTTTGACTAAAATATACACATACATCCTGCTTTACTTGTGAGCTTCTATCCCCTGAATACACTATTTTTACTATTAGTGTTTTTTAGAATAAGAGCATATTACTTTATTTTAACGCTTATAAACCGCAATATTGCAATATCAAAAGCTGCTGGAGGCATATTTAGATTGGATAATGCACAAGTTTTTATATTTATTGCCAGAAAACGGCTTAACACATTCAATGAAATCAGCCCATTTGTGTTAGCAATGCAAAATGCATTCAATAAACATAGCAGAAATTGAAGGGAATTCTTGTGCACTCTGCTGTGACAGAGATACTGACATCAATTTCTATCACAGCAGGCTGCAACCAAGTCTGGGACTCATTTCACATTACTATCACCTATAATGACTAGTCTGCAGTCAGATAAGTAACACAATAATAAAAAAAACCCTTATCTCCCATACTCCAGAAAGTTGGCTAGAATCTTCACTGTCTGTGATAAAGTGTGATACCTTGCATTGGCCTGTCCATGAGTCATATGTATTTCAGTCAACAGAGTTTCCAGACAAAAATCAACTTTGAGACCTGAGGTGGTACAAATGAAAGTCTCCTTTGGTGCAATGGGTAAATTAATAGGTTGTAAGTTTATAGACTCCATAATCTGGGTTTATGGATAAGGCACCTTAATACGCAGAGGATTTGTTTTGTAATTGGCATACTAATGAAGATACGCACTGTAACAGTGTTTTACAAAGAATACAGAATCAACGTCTTGTGACAAATGACAGCAAAATAAGCTTCCCCCATAGAACTGGTGTAAATGTGCGTAGCAGAGATGTTTATTATGTTGTTATTCATTCTTCCTTTTGTGTAAAGTTTTATGGATGAAAAGGAATTAGCGTACATTCCCAGCACAGTTGACTTTAGGGAGAAAGAAAAGAAATTAGTGAGGTTTCACAATAGAGCTGATTTTATTAAATTGTGACCTGTTTTCGTATCTGTATTACTTTTTTTCTAATGAAAGGTTGACCACAGGAGCATTGCTAGGACCCAAGAAGATATGGGTTTGTGTTATCTTATTCATTTCCCAGGTTGTTTATAGTGTATACTGTGGCATTGCGTGGCAATACCACTGTGTTATGTGGCCTCAAAGTGACCCAGGATTCTCAGCCAGAGGGGCTGAGTGGCTCTAGGAACACAGTACATGTACCAGGAGAGAACTGCCTTTTCGGTCCTTTCCTTTTTTTCTGGATCCTAGTCAGGAGACTTCTTAGAGCTCTGGGTGGGATAAAATCTCCATTCCTGGGTCCGTGGGTTAGTAGTGACCAGCACCTGATTGTGCACCTGTGCACATCCCTTATGAAGAGTGTGCTGGGATGTGTTCAGGGCCCCACCTGTGAGTCAGGAGAACTCCACCCAGGAGTCAGTGGAGGCCGGTGCAGCAGGGAGCTGCAGGTGTGTGAAACCTATGGTGCAGGTTGGCACGTTACTGAGAGTTGTCTGGAGGTAACAGACAGTGGCCCTGAGGATTGAGGCCAGAGCAGCAGTGCTGCAAGAGAAAGTGTTACAGGACTGGGACACTGTGAGTGTGAGAGACAACTCGAGGATTGGTGAGCCCGTATCTGTTATATGCTGCAGCAAGCTATTTTTATGTTGGGCTTCCTGATTGCCTACCTTTTGGAAAGAAAAAATAAAGACTTTGTTAATGGAAAAATGCTGTATGATTTCGTCACCTGTACCTATAGGAATTAAAGCTGGACATACACATAGCAACTTGTAATCAAGATTACCCAAGTCAAAATCTGATATTTTTTTCTATGAGGTTGCCTTAGTTTTTGCCATTCTGATTTCAAATCAATCTGATTGCATTTTTCCTTCAACCTTTCTTTTCCTACACTTTATTGAAGCTGTCATTCAATTAAATTAAAATGTTGCCTATCATACTTGGCATGGACCGAATTCTAGTTGTTGACCAAACTTGTAGGCAGTAGAGTGTTTAATTTGTGTCAATCAATTGTATTCATGATTACTAGTGTATCAAAATTGGTTAAAATCTAATGAAAACTGTGACCTGTATGGTCAGCTTAAGGCAGTGTAAAGAGTGTTGAGTTTTGAGAAACTGAAAAAGCAGAATATTCATAAGCCAAAAGGAAAAGAGAAACTCCTCTCTGCCACTTTTGGTAAATTGCCTAATGAACATACTCTATTTGGGAAGTAAAGCCAATCCTTTTGGTAAATTGCCTAATGAACATACCCTATTTGGGAAGTAAAGCCAATCCTTATTTTTTTGTCTATAAATTACTAATTTACTTCTGTGCGCCTAAATCAGCTTATAGTTGGCCAAAATCGCCTAATTGACAACTGGTAATCAAATCAGACAGAGTACCAAACAAATGTCTCAGGAGTCTAAAAATGTATTTTATTGATCCATTTATATTATGAACCCAACAGAAAATATGTTCTTTGAGTTGGCTCTTTTCTGTTGTCTTTGTGATATTTGTGGATCAAAAAAATACATTCTCAAACTCCAAGACATTTGTCTGGTGCTTTTTTTCTGATTTGAGTAGCTGTAGATTTCTTATGTCAGGTGACCTCTAGACTTGTAGGGCCCTGCACCTTGTGGAGAGCTGCCAAACATGGGCAAGTTTTGGCCTTGCTTGAGACACTTTTTTTCCTATGAACTGAAAATCAATGGGTCTAGCGTCTCACCTCTACTTCCATTTGGTTAATTGACAACTGACCTATCTGTGCGCCTATCCCTTCCCAACCTGTAGCTCTAGACGGTGCTGGAGGCACAGAGAGGGGAGCAGAAAACCCCTACATTAGGAGCCAAGACTGAGAGCTGACCAGTCAACCTCGGTCAGTTCTCAGTCTTAGAGCCAGCGTAGGAGAGCTATATCATCACAAGAATGCTAAAGCATTGGGAGGAATTTGTATTGATCTATTCACTAGGGTTGCACAGATACCAAGTACAGTACTCGGTACAAGTACGAGTACATGTACCGATACTTTTGAGCTCCAAGACTAGACTAGAGAAAAATTCAAAAGTTAGCAGGCAGCTGTCATTTGTAAGGATCACACGGAGCTCCTGGGATTGGTACATCTCTGTTTTAATGTACGATTTTGTTTTTATAAATATAAATAAAGGGATGCACAGATACCAGTTTTACGAGTACTGGTACTTGCCGAGTACTTACAAGTACGAGTACTGATACATTTTTGTTTATTGTCATGTGACAGTTTTTCTAAAACAATAGAGACTAGGGGGGCGTGGCTTGGCAATGGCCGTGTGAGGAAGTGGACAGCTCCAGCTCCGGACACAGCATCTACATAACAGGCACCCTAGCCCACGTTCAATGCAACTTACCATATGTCCAAGAAGGGCAAGCAGAAGGGGCGCAAGTCGACCCCTAAATCGGCTTTCCACCGCCTGTTTGAAGGGACCTCTAGCCCGGGTGATCGGAGGTCTCCATCGCGCCATCCTGCAGTATGGAAGGGACTGCCTGACGCCACTCAGCGGCGGCCGGACTTAGCTCCTCCCACCCAGCTCCGAGAGACTCGTCACTCCAAGAGGCCCAAGGAGACGGAGCCCCGGTCTCCAGGGAGCAGTAAAGTGACCCAGCAACGGGACCCGCAGATGCCCCCTCCCTCCGATTGGGACTCGGAGGGGAGAAGGCCTTCCCTGCAGAGGAGTATTATGATCATGGAGACTGGTTCTCCTTGCTCCCTGATTCTGCCCCTAGATAAGCCTGCAGTTTAGAGATTTCTAGGGTTGCTTGCTGCCTTCACTTGTTTACGTTGACCTCTCTTGGGGCTCTCTTCCTGGGAGACCCCTGGGAGGGAACTCCTTGTGGGGGCTTAGTGCCTAATATCCTCAGGTCAGGTTCCTCTGAAACGTTGAATACCCCCCCCTTCTTTTTTGCCCGCTACCCATGATGTGTATATATTTTACAAAAACAAAAAAAAAAACAATAGAGACTAATGATTTTAGGACAGTGGTGGAGGGCCAGAGCCATGTCCCATCTGCAACCTCTGCTACCCTGGTAGATCTCATAAAAATGCCAAGTATCGGCACTGGTACTCGAAAAGTATCTGTGCATCCCTACTATTCACCAAAACTTCTCCTTTAATAACCATATAATATCTTGCATGTTTGTTCCAGTTAATGCTCATATTTGTATAGTTAAAAATTCTAAACGCCTTTGCTGCTCCTCCTGTTGTTGCATTTCCAGTGAACAGTGCTATTGGTGCCTTTTGTTTAATTTATTTTATTTAAGGAGCCATAAAGCACCCTTTGTCGAATAAATTAATCGATTTACTCTTGCTGCAGTTTTGCAGTCAAAAAAGTAATTTTCTACTTGGATCAACCTACACCTATCAAAAAGGGAAGAAATCTTCACTTGTATGCATTCATTATCTTTAGTGAGTCTACTCTTCCGTATAATCAGTAAGGCTTTCTCATTTTCAACTTCTTAGTCAAAGTACTACTCAGCATTTTCAAAGATGTCTTTTAATGTATATATTTTCCTAGCTCATCTAACATAGACCCATCCATGTAAACATTTTAGCAGTGTATTGAAGGTTTAATTCTAGCCTAAGGCTTGCTGATCGATCAAGGGTTAATAGTGATTGGCTGGGTTTTAACCTCCTGCTTATTCATCAGAGGTAAAGTAAAATTTGGAAACCTTTAGATGGGATAGTTCAGTCCATAAATATGCATGCTCGGTTCATAGATTCACGATTAAGCATACATTGTTCTGGAAAACAAAATGATTTGATGTTCAATTATTTTGCATATATCTACTGCTAGCAAGCAGTAGATATATCCAAAAACATTTGAAAAAATAAGAAAGTTACCAAATAGGTACTAGGCCACTAACTCCCAGCTGCAGAATCCAGTGGATGCATGTGCAGTGGAGATTACCGGTGGGGAGAGGAGGAAAGCTACAATGAAAATAAAGGCACGCAGCCGGGAACGTGCACATCGGACAGACTCCGTGGGACACAGAAGACACAGCAGTCTGCGCTGGATCAGAGACCGGCACCAGCGCTGGAGGGATTGCTGAATACAAGTGAAAGGAAGAAGATGATCGTATCAAGAGGCATCATTTAAGGTAAGTCCTTAAAGAAGCATGGTGGTGGGGGGATTGTGACTTTAATGTCACTTTAAAGACAATTTTGAAATTTGTGATAGCTGTTAGATCTCTTCTGTATACTACTTCAAATGCTCAATTTTATTATTGCTAGGTAAAAAAAAATCACGAGTCTCAGGGATAAATACCTAAAAAAGACTTTCTTCTATTTAAAATGATTCAATTAGGGATACTGCGACTTTATGTAACCTAAATAATAATGTAAAATTTACAAAACGTATTACACATACAAATTATGTGATGACAGGATACAGTGCCAGGATACAGAATCATATTGATCTATAACACCACATATAGCTTAAAGCAGGAGTCTCAAATTCAATTCACTTGGGGGCCAATGGACACATTTTCTTCTCCCATAATTTAACAAAATTATATACTTCAAAACAAAATTTACCTGTATACGGTACCATTGTTAATGTCTGCATCTGTTTATAATGTCAGCATATGTGTTTGTGATAGTTTCTTTGTATGCAATGTCAGTATATTTTTTGTGTTGTTTTGTGTGTGTGTATTGTCAAGATTTCTGTGAGTGATGTTGGTATGTGTGTTAATGTTTCTGTGTGTGTCATATCAGCATGTATACATGTGAATATGTATGCAGTGTCAGTATATGTGTGTGTTTTTTTTCTCCCACAGGTTTTCATTTTAATTATAGAGGACCAACAGAGTCCCACATTCACTCACACACAGAAATATACACACACAGAAATATGTGCACACACAGAAATACAGAAACAGAGAAATATACCCCCCACACAGACACACAGAAATACATGCACCCCCGTACATACAGAAATACGCACACACTAATACACACACACATACACAGAAATACACCGCCCACACTCAAACACAGAAATACACACACACTAATACACAATAATAAACACACACACACGTAAATAGACATACACACACAGCTTCTTAAACCCTTTGTGTCCATTGACATACATAGTACGTCATTTGCTGCGGGCCTGTTTAAACAAACGCATTCACATAAACAAGCAGCGGGTGCGTCTACGTACAAAAACAACTATCGCGATACACATGTTGGGTATCGCCATGCACGCCAGAGTGAGAGCAATAATTCTAGGGCCAATATTTATGAATATCTCTAAACTGATGACCTGTGGGGTCACCTTTGGCTGGTGCAGACCTTCTTTTTGGCAGACACTCAGTGAAGGCTGTCAGAGCACACACTGTGGCACTGCCAGAAGGAGCTATGCTGTCTTCACCAACAGAGATCCTTCTCTAAAGTATGTAAACACTGGGGACAATGTTAAGATGCAGGAAGTGAAAACATGAAAAGCTGATATGGAAAACACATAACCACTTAGCATCCAGAGCAATATTTGCACACACATGTTAAAATCTGAACTTTTGGCTAGAAAACTGCTTGAAACCCCAAACAATGATATATTTATGCTGGTTGCAATTTTCAAGATACATTAATTTTTTAGGAAAAAGTACACTAAAATACACTAAAATGTTATTGCATGTAAACAGATATATTACCCATTTTTTTGTTAAAATATAAACGATTAATTTGTGTCGGGTAATAGATCCCAAGCATATCAAGCCTTAAAATCGCACCCAACTGTGAAATGGCAATACCCAAAGTTGTCTATAGTCAGCATTTTAAAAGCCTTTACCTCACATCAATTTAGAGTTAACAGTGAGTGATGGTGCTAAAATTATTGCTCTCACTCCGATGTCCATGGTAATATGAGTGGTAAGGGATTAGAACACTTGTCATGTTTTTATTGCTGTCTGTATCCCCCTAGGGAGATTGACAGAAGAACAAATTATTTGGGAGAACAGCTCCCATATACATTTTCATATGTGTGTTTAGCTGTTTTCCTGGGATTTAGCTTTAAAGCATACAGTTAGTAGATATGAGACTGAGAAGTCCATACAGTCTTAGACCAATACATAAATACTCTTGCCATTATGTCTGGCACATGCTAGAGGTGCCAGATTGGCAGTCTAAGTTCTCTCCTGGTAACACATCTTGTATATGTGTTCTGAAACATGTGCATGCTTTCCTTTAAAAATATACTTGGAGAATGAGTGGTTAATAATGTAAACATTTTGTGATAGGTGTGACTTTTTCATTTTGCCTTATTCTTTAGAAAAAAACACAATGTTTGGAATGTGTTATAAGGAAAATATAAGTTGGCTTTTTTAGCCAAAACCCAGCAAAGTATTATTTGTCTAGCACTTGAAATAGATTGAACAGTTTTTTTTTCTCTGTCAGTATTTAATGTACTGTTGAAATGCTGTCAAGTTTTATTGCAAAAAATCTACAGAGGAGCAAATGTGTAGCATAAAAAAGAAGGCTTTCAAAACAGATGGCAATTCTTTGGGGACTACAGCAATCATTATAGAGATTGGTTTGGTCTGCATTGTGCCAAGTAAAAAAAAAAAATTCTATCACGGTTCAATAAGATTTGCTACAGTTCTCATTATTCATAAAACTAGGAATAATTCACACAAAAAATAGCATACTCTGTCATTTCTATTGAATATGATCATTAAAGTCAAGAGCAGAAGCTGGCCTTCAACTAAGATAAACAGCAACTTTGATTAAACATGTTTGTATATGACAGCCATTATACATACACATTGGCTAGGATGTTAAGAGCACTCAAAGTAACTCATTACATAGAGAGCATTGATGGAAATCCCAATCATAAAGGGAAACTCCAGTTTTGTTTAGTTGATATTCAATTATATATTTGCTACACAAGCCATCTTTTTATGTAATCCTATTATAATTGAATTTTCCTTGTCAGCCTGCAGTCTGCCTTGATTTTCTATCATTGCCAAGCTTACAGGAAACTCCTTTAAAAAAATGGAGGGTGATTGAAGTGTGAGACTTGTTGCGGTATTTCAGCAACCTCATGTCTCCAGATCTACCACCGGGTGGGTTACCCATTTTTCCTCCCGGAGTACAATAATCCCCATGCATTTCAGTTGTGGGATTCACAGGGTCTTGGAGCTCTGTGGCCTCTGTTGTCACACAATTTGGTGATTTATTTATTGACAAAATTATAGGGCCCTGGCGGGTGCAATCTTTAGGTAGCTATAAAAGTATTACCTTTATTGGGAGGAAGAAATAGGTACCCCCCTCTCTCTCTCACTCTCTATGGAGGATTGGAATGATATCTGTTGCCATGTCTCCAGGAGCTCTACCAATGTTGGGGTGGTTCTCAAAAGGGCACAATGCATCATATGGTGGACTTACCCCAAAGTGCACAGGTTTACAGGAATCCATGGGAAGCCCTGTTGTACAAACCAATTGTTGTTTGGCTAAAGCGAAACAAAATTGGGGTCCTTGAAGCCACTAAATTAACAATATCATAGGCATGGAGGATGCATACAGTTAAATACCATGAGGCAATTCAGAGGGTGATGGGTATGATGGTCAATGAAAAAATGGCTGTTATTTTACTGGATTCTCATGCCACATTTTTGAAGGTGCGGCCACCCTGGTTAGAGCATATGCGCCCAGAGGGGGCCTGTTACCCTCTTTTGTCCGCTTCGTGACCACTGGATGTGGGGGATGGAAGGTACTCCTGACCTCTTTTCCTATCCCCTTCTTTCCTCCCCTTCCCCTTACTGTTCCCTTCCTTGAACACTCTTTATGCTTTTACCTCTCTTCTTGAGCTTTCTAATATTTTCTCTTTCTTTTCTCCTTTTCCTTTCTTGTCTTCTTACTCCCTCCTGTGAAGATTTCATCACTTTGACAACTAGATACAATATTCTTTTTTTTCTTTCTCATGGGGTACCCCTTTGGAGTTGGTGGGATGAATGGGGGATTTTGATTTTTCTCTTCCCTCTTTCTATTTTTTCTTTCTTTTTCCCTTTTTTTAATAAGGTACCATGGATTCCTCAATGCCTCTTTCTATATATGAGACCTTTCATATAAATGTGGTGTTGTGATCACACCACATTGGGTTGTTATACCTGCGTGCTCAGGTTTCATGTTATACTGTATGTGTATTTCCCTTCTTTTTTTCCTCAATTTTTGTCATAACTTCCTCTTTATTAAACGTTGTTATCACAGGAGACAAGGCGCAACAATCAGCCACAATAGGTACTGATATACATACAGAAAAGGTCAGAACTCGTAATCCCATGGCAAAGGCAATACACGGTATTTTAACCAATAAAGGTGAACATAATCCTTGTCAACGTGTATGAAATAACCATAACATATCAAGAGCGAGAAGAAGTATAAAGCTCAGAAGAGGGAGAGAGGAAAAGAAAAAGAAAGCATTGGGAGAAACAAGATTCTGCAATAGGCAGAAAGAGGGGGAAGGAAAGTGGGAAAAGAAAAAGAGATTCCATTCTCCTGGGCAGTCCAGGAGCCTCTCAGTTGAATTATAAGAGGGAGGAAAAGGTGGTGAGGTACATCTAAAATAAAAGACCAGGTTTTCTAAAATAAAGACATAGAGTTATGTAAGCATGTTAAATATTCCTTGTTAAAGATATCATAAATGCATCTAATGAGATCTGGGGAAGAGGGTGGCAGGGGCTGTTTCCATTTCAGGGAGATAAGACACCTAGCCGCAGTCAAGACATGATTAGCTACTCTTGTAGAATACTTAGACAGAGCGGGGAAGTGAAGACCTAGAAGACAATGAAGAGGGCCCATAGGCACAGTTGTGTCTAGAAGATCCCCAAGCAAAGACACCACTTGTTTCCAGAAACCACAAATTTGAGGACACTCCCAGAATATGTGGTACAGACGGGAAGATCTGGGGTATGATACCAATGATACAGAGGGATTGATTTACTAAAATAAAATAGGTTGCTCACTTTATAGGGGACGTTTCCCTTAGCTTAGTGAATGTGATGAAAATTCACTTTACAAAGAATACCTAATCATATGCAAGGAAAAGGGGAAAAAAACAGTATATTTGCTTGTGTTTGATTGGATGATGGAAGTCAGCAGCGCTTCATCTTATTCACAAAGCAAAATGAAAGTTCCCTTTCAAAGTGAACAGCCTATTTGATTTTAATAACTCAATCCCAGTATCTTGTATTGATTTTTCTTGTATAGGGTGCAAATGGATATTTTATTGGCATTCCCCAAGACCTCCTCCCAAGACCTCTGAAATCAGCCGTACATTGACTGAAATCAGCCGTACATCGGCTTGCTTCACATGGCTTTGGGTCGGTCAACATGCTCAGCATGTTCGGCCGACCCGAAGTGCAGAAGGAGTTCAACTCAGCCGATCCAACATCGGGATCGGCTGAGCCGAACCTCCGGCAGGCTACTCACTGCTGTTCGGCCTATTCCTATAGATGCCGAACAGCAA
This sequence comes from Nanorana parkeri, assembly GCF_000935625.1. NCBI lineage: Eukaryota > Metazoa > Chordata > Amphibia > Anura > Dicroglossidae > Nanorana > Nanorana parkeri. The sequence goes on from NW_017306886.1 coordinate 473,971, forward strand.
TGAGTGAACAGCCGAATGCTGCTGCGCGGCATTCGGCTCGGCTGTTCTGCTCGGTTCCCCTGCTGCCGTCAAAAAAGAAAGAAAAAAAAACTCTCCTGGGCGCTCTGGGAGCCTCTCGCTCCTGGCCGCCCAGGAGAGAAACACTGCTTTTTCTTTTTTTTTCTGTATTCTGACACGGAGCGATGTCAGAATAGAAAAAAATAAAAATAGGTTTGCCCATTGGAATGCATTGCTACATTCCTATTGGCTATTTCAATTTGCAATAGCCAATAGTAAACTAGCATTGTACCCACCCTCTGCTGATGGACCTGATGAAGAACTGCAGCAGAGGGCGGGTACAATGCTACCAGCTAGCAATGCATTCCAATGGGATTTTTCTATTTTTTTCTATTCTGACATGGCTCCGTGTCAGATAAAAAAAAAAGAAACAGCAGTGTTTCGCTCCTTAGCAGCCAGGAGTGAGAGACTACCGGAGCGCCAGGGAGAGTTTGCTGTTTGGAGATCAGTGTCCCTGGTTAGCAGGTAACCAGGGATGCTGATTTCTCTGCAAGTGGACGGAGCCAGCCGTACGATCACGGCTGGCTCCGCCCAGCTGTCAGAAGCAGGCTGTCGGCCGGCCAATGGCATATGCGTTCGGCTCGACTGAGCCGCTCGGCCACGTTTAGGAGCTGTACGGGCTATAGTGAATAGCCCGTACAGCACCCCTTCGGTTCCACTGAACCGAAGGGGTCTTGGGGCCGAAGCTAGCCGAAGGATCGGCCGAAGATACGGCTAGATCCTTCGGCAGCTTCGTGAATAGACCCCATAGTGATGCTTAGGAAAATAATCACCTTGGGCAGTAACTAAGAGTTTGTAGATGTCCGAGATCAGTTGTCTGCACTGGGAACCCTGCAGACACATCCACTCAAATGGGGTTAATATAGGAAAAGGTAAAGTGCAGGAAATGGTGCAGGTATAATGCTTAATTTGGAGATAAGTAAATTGGCAATGGGCAGGGAGATTGAATTTTGAACAGAGATACTTTTCTTATGTTTTGTTTTGAAGTAAGTTACCATCTTCCCTCATTCTGTGATGTTGTAGTATGGAGGAACAGTTGGCTCTTACTTAAGAGAACATTAAAAATTGGAACAGATACGACAATGCCCTTCTCCTCTCTAAACTGGAAGATCTGGAAAATAGATCACGCCGCTCAAATATCAGAATAAGAGGGATACCCGAATCTATTCTAGACCTCCCGGCTTTTGTTACGGCACTGCTTCAAGAATTGGCTCCGTCCATACCCCATGAAAGACTGGAGTTCCAACGCATTCACAGAGCCCTGACACGCCGCCAGCCAAATGGCCCACCACGCGACATCATCGCAAAATTTTTATACTTTCGTTCCAAAGAAACCATACTTATAGGGACTGCAGATGACACGCCGCCAGCCAAATGGCCCACCACGCGACATCATCGCAAAATTTTTATACTTTCGTTCCAAAGAAACCGTACTTCAGGAGTCCCGTATCAAACAACCCCTCAACTTCCAGGGACATGAATACCAAATATTTTCAGATCTCGCCCCATCCACCATTGCAAAAAGACGCGAACTGAAACCGGCACTGCTGATCCTTCAACAACATAAAATTCTCTACAGATGGGGCTTCCCCTTTAAATTGTCGTTCTCATACCAAGGGCGCCAACATCACGCTTCTTCGCTCCAAGAGCTAACTGCCATCCTTGAGGAACTCCATCTCTCCCCTGACTCGTCAGACCACCACCAAGCTCCCTCCACTTTGGATGTAATTGCGACATCCTCCCTCAAGAAACAAAGACAAGCACGTTTGAAAACTCTTGAAGACGCATATACGAGACAAACCCAAGCATACACGACACATCCAACCCAACTAAACAGAACATTGTTAGATAAGGCTAGGCGAGATCTAAATTTACTCCTAACTAATATCGCGGACAAAAGCCTACGTAGGACCCAACATAAATTTTACCTTCATGGTAACAAACAGGATTCCTTACTCGCTCGCCGGCTGACGCCAGATCCAGCATTACTAACCCAATCACTCGGCACTCCCTCAGGATATGGGACTCAGTTAAATACTCCAGTGGCCTTCTCTCCCCTCATCTTCCCCTAATGTCAATCATCCGTAACCCAATGTTCCTTCCAGGCTTAGAGTCCCCCTCAGTATTTCATAACTGGACCTTAAATAAGGTGACACGCCTGAATGAACTCACCGATACCAACGGAGTTATCCAATACCCTGATATACAATCTAAATTTAACTTCCCTTCCCGTGAAATATTTAGATATCTTCAAATTAAGCACTTCATCCAAACACAAATAACATTCCCAACAGCCACCCCACGCATGACATCATATGAGAGAGTGTGTAGTCAAGAAATTGGAACAGATTTTCTTAAAGGAGTTGTACGTGGGTGGGGTGAGATTGCTGAGGACAGTGTTGCCCTTAGTGACACCGCTTCTGCAAGCAGTTTGCTCCTAATGGGGATTTATATGCTTCAATGCCTGTGCAAGGACCACAGTATTCAGGCCATCAAAGAGAGGACCACAGTTGGGGGGTCACTCTATTAGAGAAGGATAACATGGATATTCTACTGCCACCATCTCAGAGGAAGCCCAAAAAGCAGCATTTCCAGCAGGTGCTGTGTAAAAACCTCTTTGCTGCATTTCTTGATGGTGGTAGGATCCCTTCTGATGACCAACATAGCTCCGATCCTATGATCCCTGAAAGGGGAAGCAATGGTGGTGCTGGCTGCCTCAGTGACACTTTTCCAAGTTTTTTCTTAACCACAGTGGTCAGGTCTCACTGCAGGAAGCACTCTGCAGACACTCTGCACACATGCAGCTCCTTAATCTCACGATTGCTGACTACATCGAGTCTAGGGCTGATGAAAATGCAGGGGGGAAATCCTATAAGCAGGAGTAAGGCAGACAAAAGCAAAAATAAAGTGTATCCTACCTGCCGCCCACCCTCTTCCAATTTAGGATTGTCAAAAAATACCAGCCTCCTGATATTTTGACTAACATTTATTCAGTCATGCAACACTGTACCAACATTTGATATAATTTTTTGGGACAGTTAGAGCTTTCTTTTTGTGAACCTTATTCCTAATAGATACATTAGCACTCATTTTACAGCATAAGAGTACACAGAAAAAAGAATACCTGCAGCTCCTTTAGAGTCCAGTCATAGGTTGGGCTGGATCCTGGACTGCAATGTAGCTCCAATATCTGCTTTGGATTACAAGACTGTATGAGCAGAATTCAAAATCTCTGGCGGATAAAACAGTTCACATATTACATTGTGCATTTAGCTTTTTGTATGAAACAGATTAAAGTGTAACTGCATTTTCAGTACAGTTACACTTTATTTTGTAATGCAACCTGCCCAGTCTTATACTCCTCTGAAGAGAATCTGAAGAGATCTTGAGTGTGTGACCTCCTTTAAAGATTGTTTTATTTAAAAAAAAATTAAAGTACCGAGCATTGTTGCCATTTTCTTTTCTTTATATGTTTCATCCTGTTTTGCAGGACCTGCTTAAGAGGTGTCATTCAGCAGAAGCCTCCTATCTCTTCCAGCAAGATAAATTCTATGATGTTCGATATGACACAGGAGACAAATCCATTCAGTGCAGTAGGCGTGCAGATGCATTCAAATTCTGGTTGATGTGGAAAGCTTTGGGGACCATAAGACTTGAAGAGCGAGTGAACCGTGCCCTAGCATTATCAAGGTAAGACAATAACATAGCCCTAGAACATATGCTAAAGTTTGCATGTTTTAATTGTTTAAATTACTCTTTTCAAAGCCACTATATAGCACTGATCTGTGGTCACTTGGTGTTACTACTGTTTTAAGTTTCTAATGCAAAAGAAAAAGATTTTCTAAAATTAGTTTGTTAAAGGGTCAGAATGAGGTCCAGTGCAGGTCAAATGCACCTGTCAATAAATTATGAATGATCTCAGAAACATCTCAGACTGATATTAAACTGATGCTATCGACACAAGCCCTAAAGCCTGTCAACACAGGTCCTCACTGGCAGAGAAGATGCTGCCTTCATATAGCATGTATCATATTTCTCTATTACTGTTTGTATCACAGAATATTAAAATAAATTAGATGGTTAAACTGTTTTAATTTAAATGCAGGTCAAATTAGGTGAATGAACAATAATTTAATACTTTGTTTTATGCAGTCTAGCTATAAATGTTCCCTGTATCTTCTAAGAAGTAACCGAATTTTGGTATTAGTCATTAACATTGTGCAAGCAATGTATTGTACTTTAATAATACATGTCAAATGCAGACTTGAAGCCATCCAAGTATACCTAGACAATGTAATAATGGTATTGACAGAAGAAATGACTGGGAGATTTCCCACTGTTTTATAATACAGAATTGCAGTCCTGCAGTTTGCTAGAAGTTTAAGACTAACTGTACTCATTCAATTGCTAACAAATAACATGTTGTCACTTTTAATAAAGCGAATTAGAAAGAATGAGCTAGAAGTTAATTTGGCAGTATGACATCTGGATGTTTCACATTGCAGTGTTTTAATTCACATAGATCAACCTTCTGCATGATGGTGCCGAGAAACAAACCTTAAATATAAAGCAGGTGTGCAACAGATAGCAAGCTGGCCAGTGCTGGCCGATATTAAGAGCTATGTTAGGCTGTATGAATAGGTTTGATCTGTTGGGACAAGCATCTGGTTTGATTGTAACAGGGATTGTTCTGTAGTACCTAGTATTACTACTGTTTATTTCTATAGCAACAATATATTGCTCAATGCTGTATTAAACAAGGATCCATTAATCAAGTACATACAAAGTATGTGAAAAGTGACAGAAAGTCATGGGACCATCAATGCAGTCAGTAGTGTAAATGCTGTCTATGTAGAAAGATAAGGCTTTTTAGGTACTTACCTGGGGAAGTGATCTGATGCTTCTTTGGCCCCATAGTTGTCACTTGGTCTGCTTTGGCAATAGCTACTGTATGTTCCTGCTACGGAGTCAACATTATGATAGAACGTCCTCAAGATATAAGAGTGGCTCCCAGTTTACAAATTTACAATCTGTAATATTTTTTCTTGCTTTGTTTCCCTCTTCTGCCCACCTCTGGACATTTATGGTTAAGCAAACTGAGTGCAGCTCAACAAACACAGTCCCTATCTTCTATCTGTTGTTTGTTGGTCTACAGTTAATAATAAGGTGTTAATAAATAGAAGATCATATGTTACCTCCAAAAGCACATTCTAGAATTATAATTGCATGATACAAGAGACAAGAGGTGGTCATTATTCAGGTTTGTCTAGGACACCATGATGTGTAAATATGGTCATATGTCCATGTTTAACCAGTTGACATCCGCGGTGTTAAACCCCCTTCCCATCCAGGCCATTTTTCAGTATTCAGCGCTGCGGTACTTTGACTGAGCATAAGGTATTCTAGAGTGCTGCCTGTTCCATATAGCACGTCACATTTCCCCCCACATCTGTGGCAGTGTGTGTTTGACTTGCCATATAGCATGTCACATTTCCCCCACATCTGTGGCAGTGTGTGTTTGACTTGCAACATTATCCCAATCTAAAATAATTGGGACACAGATATAGAATTATAAACATTTGAGATGCATGGCTTGTTTTCAAAGCCAGGGTCGTACGAATAATCAAATTCCACTATCAACTTGTTATTGTTGCAAATTACCATGGTAAAATAAATAACAATTCACCTAAAGATATACAGATATCAGAAGGAATTTTAAAACAGAGCTTTTACCTAAAACTCTCATTCTTATTACCCATATTAGTATCACTCTTAATATAACCCTAGATTAGTATCATTTTTTCCATTGTAGAATTCTTATAATTAAACATGACATGCTTCCTTATGATACTTTGAGGAAAGAACTTGCCGCATATTTCAGCATAATGCTTATGTGATCTTGAATTATCTACAAGTATAGACATTGGTATTTGTCATGAAGTCATCGATACTCATTCCATACAACACTTGTGTCACATGTTTCACTCACAGAATTAAAATGAGAGATTTCTGGATCAATCTGTCAACTACTAGATTTTATCCACTAATACCACCAAACCCAGTGATCCACCAAAACAGATCTGTCAGCTTTTTGTAATTATTTAACTTTTTACCATTTTTTAAATTAAAATATATAGAAATGTTAAATACAAGTTGGAGGCTAATAACATTAGCCGTGTTTGTGGGAGGAGTCGGAGCCGTTCAGGGCTCTTAAACTCGGAGGGGGAAGGAGGACGCATCCGCAGGTGACTTCTGGCGTACCCTCCCACCCTTCCCCATTATTATTTTCAAAGCTTGAGTACGCCACCTTATTTGGCGTACTGACCTTTAAAAATCATGGCATACCTTAGGTTGTGTGGGGTATGGAGGTCAACATTTCCTAGGTTTGTATCATGTACAAGGGGACACTATGCGGGGCCCGCGAGATTCCGAACACAAATTAAGTTAAATTATACCAGACTGGAGCACCAGGTGTACTCTATAAACTATTATCCCTATAGCTGGAAGCACACAAAGATTCAGACCCTCTGCTTTGCTAATATCTAAATAAAGTGATCTTTGCTGAAGCAAAGATAAATAAATAATATGTGCATATACACCATGGTGCTGAACAGAGGAAAAAGTGTTTGTTTTTCTTCTACCTTTTTCCTTTCACTGTACAGATATACTTTACATTTACTCACTTCCATTCACTCACTTCCATTCACTTTACAGACACAATAGCCATAGCAGCCTTACACGTCTACTACAGGGCCTAGGCTAGAAGGGGGACCTCTGCCTTTGCCTGGATTACTCTTTGCCAGCCACCAGCCTTTGACCTCAGCTCATCCCTGGATAATTCTCTGATTGTATCTACCATCTTCAGACTGTATCTTTGCTTGGTACCTGGGGCTTGCCGATAGCATCACTTGGTCAGAGCATATAGTCTTAGTCCTGGGGGCATCCAAGTACCAGTAGGTGCGTTTGCCTTATGGGAACGGAGGGAGCTATAGGTGAACAACTTGTCTGACTGCATGCATTCACAGCCGGGCCTGACGGTGCTATTATAACTTTTATCCCCAGCACTACAACCTTTTAGTATACTGACTATGCTGAGAGCTCTACTGCTGCCTGTCAATAATATATACTTAATATTAAGATTAATGACACATATTATCACAGTTGACACTGTCAGTAGCTACAGAGAACATTAGCTGGGGGCCCCAAAGTTTTATTATGTGGCAAAATTATTTGTAGGTACACCCTTCCGTGCATGTATAAACATTATGTGGCTCATTTTAACACAGGAAATACATTTAATAAGGAACTAAGTAGTGCAATAGCACATGAAAATTACATACCTGTTTTGTCTCCTATCCTGTTGAAGACACTTAAGCCTGTATGAGCTGATAACATAAAGGAAATCTTTTTTTCTGAGAAAAACATGGCGGCTTCACTTGTTGGCCCCTCATTCTCCACATGTTTGTTTCTTATCTGCCATGTTGACCCTCTGACCCCAATATTTGAGTCACTAACCCAGAACAATATGCAAGTAGGACTTCCAACTTTAATCTGACTTCTTGATATGCACATTTGTCATGGGTCAGCAACTCAGAAAGCAATTAAGCTGTGGGTCAGCATAGTAGCCAGGTAACCAGGCTACTATGCTGTGAGAATAGCAATGGCAGCTCCAATATATATCTCAGGGAAGGTCTTTCTTAATGTCATTGTACTGCTTAGTTATAAAACTGAATCTAGAAGTATCTGTACAAATCAACAAATAAAAAGCATTGAACCTACTTCCTTCACACCAAAGATGGTCATTCGGCAAAAAGAAAAATATAAATGACGAGCTTTATTGCTGCCTACATAATACATTTAAGAGTAGCAAGCAATGAGTTATAATGAAGATGACATGAGTTCATTGATAAGCATTAGCCTCTGTCAAAGATTAAACTAGTTGGTATTAAACAATGCAACATGCCCTTAGTTTTAGCATACTAAACACAATATACTATTTATTTGAGAAGTATATTTAACTGACAAAAAATTCTCTGTGTCATTCCAGCAAAATTGCTCAGATGCATGAACGGTTTAATTAACATATTAGCAGAATGGAGCAAAAGGTGTTATATTTATGTTGACAAGAACTATCTGTGGATTTTAGAATAGTCGACAAGATGTTGTAGGATTATAAAGCTGAGAAAGAGCTACACAAAGGTATTAGGGGTGCCAGAGGCGGCTCTAGAGTTTGCGAGGCCTTAGGCGAAACCTAAACATGAGGCCCCACTCAGGCCTGTGGTGTCTCCCCAGGGTTCTGTGGGGTTTAACCAGTCTGGTGAGACCCCACAGAGCCCTGGGGAGACCCCTAAAGAGCCCTGGTAAACTATGGTTCTGTGGGGTCTCACCAGTCCTGGTTAAACCCCACAGAGCCCTGGTGAGACCCCACAGAGCCCTAGTTAAACCAGGGCTCTGTAGGGTCTCACCAGGACTCTGTAGGGTCTCGCCAGTGCTCTGTAGGGTCTAACCAGCTTGGTTATACCTCACAGAGCCCTGTTGAGATCCCAAAGAATCTCTAGAGGGTCTCACCAGGGCTTTGTAGGGTCCCCACAGGGCTCTGTGGGGTTTAAACAGCCCTGGTGAGACCCCACAGAGCCCTGGTGAGATCCCACAGAGCCCCAGGGCCTGTGGTTAAACCAAGGCTCTGTAGGGTCTCACCAGGACTCTGTAGGGTCTCGCCAGTGCTCTGTAGGGTCTAACCAGCTTGGTTATACCTCACAGAGCCCTGTTGAGATCCCAAAGAATCTCTAGAGGGTCTCACCAGGGCTCCAAGGGATCTCACCATGGCTATGTGGGGTCTCACTAGGGCTCTGTGGGGGTCTAACCAGCCTTGTTATACCCCCACAGAGCCCTGGTGAGATCCCACAGAGCCCCAGGGCCTGTGGTTAAACCAAGGCTCTGTAGGGTCTCACCAGGACTCTGTAGGGTCTCGCCAGTGCTCTGTAGGGTCTAACCAGCTTGGTTATACCTCACAGAGCCCTGTTGAGATCCCAAAGAATCTCTAGAGGGTCTCACCAGGGCTCCAAGGGATCTCACCATGGCTATGTGGGGTCTCACTAGGGCTCTGTGGGGGTCTAACCAGCCTTGTTATACCCCCACAGAGCCCTGGTGAGATCCCACAGAGCCCCAGGGCCTGTGGTTAAACCAAGGCTCTGTAGGGTCTCACCAGGACTCTGTAGGGTCTCGCCAGTGCTCTGTAGGGTCTAACCAGCTTGGTTATACCTCACAGAGCCCTGTTGAGATCCCAAAGAATCTCTAGAGGGTCTCACCAGGGCTCCAAGGGATCTCACCATGGCTATGTGGGGTCTCACTAGGGCTCTGTGGGGGTCTAACCAGCCTTGTTATACCCCCACAGAGCCCTGGTGAGATCCCACAGAGCCCCAGGGCCTGTGGTTAAACCAAGGCTCTGTAGGGTCTCACCAGGGCTCCAAGGGATCTCACCATGGCTATGTGGGGTCTCACTAGGGCTCTGTGGGGGTCTAACCAGCCTTGTTATACCCCCACAGAGCCCTGGTGAGATCCCACAGAGCCCCAGGGCCTGTGGTTAAACCAAGGCTCTGTAGGGTCTCACCAGGGCTCCAAGGGATCTCACCATGGCTATGTGGGGTCTCAACAGCCTGGTTAGACCCCTCAGAGCCCTGGGGAGATCCCACAGAGTCCTGGTTAAACTAGGGCTCTCACCTGCTTTCCACAGGGCTATCCACAGGGCTCTCCAGGCTGCCACTCCATCCAGTACTGTGCTGGGCTGGCCGTGTCTTGCAGGTGGGAGCTGGCAGGATGATGTCTCTGTCGGCTTCTGAAGTTAAACTCCGCCCTCCCAGGTGTGAGGTCTCTTCTCATTGGCTGGTGGGCGGAGCTCCGGCCGAGCCGATGGTCCGTGCGACGATCGAGGAAACAGGTGAGTTTTCAGCCCTGTCACTGTCAAACTGAGAGTCTCAGTTTGACAGCGACAGGGCTGAGAGCTCACCATGCTACCTGGCTTCTAACAGGGCAAACTAGGCGGCCGCAAGGCCCTCGGGAGCGCGAGGCCTAAGGCGACCACCTAATTTGCCTAATTAAAGACCTGCCTCTGAGGGGTGCTAACATGTGAAAGGGCTAGGAAGGGAACAGGCTACATAACTTTTCCTTTAAGCATTCTATATAAAAGTTACAACACATGATTCATCTCCTCATTCACTTCAAAACAATAAGGTACATATACTGGCAGGCAAAATGGAGAACTAATTCAGGGCTTTTATACAGGAGGTTGTGCAAGATGTGCTTCCTTAAAGCTTCAATCCAGTCAAAAAGTATTTTTTCTCTCCCCTCCCTCCCACTCTCCTCTAACTCATCCTAACAGGTTTTTGTCTCAACTTACCTTATGACATTAGATATACTCAGCTAGGCTCCCCCTCTAGGTCCCTCATTGTCACCATTTCTGGGTTGGGGACTGCAAATATGTGTCATGGTCATGAGACTGCTGGTCCCCTTCACCTCCTTTTGCTGATGTCAGTGCTCTTCTGGATCCCGAGAGGACCCTGGCCAATGGACATCCATTAGGAAGTATGCACATCATGGAGGTAATGATGTGGACACTCAAATAAGGACCCAAGCAGGAAGTAAACAGAAAAGAAGAAGACTCTGGGCTGCGGCATCACGTGACCGCAGTTTAAGATAAGTGAAAAAGGGCTCTTAGATTTTTTGTATACAGTGATCAGATAGTGGGACATGGAAGGGAGGGGTGGGTGATGGGTGAAATGTGTCATTGGGTTTGGCTTTAGCTTCCAGACCGGCTGAATCCCCTTGCTATATTAACCCCTCAAGCAGCTGGCCATCGTTACAGATGTGCAACCACAGATTTCCACATCCTCTGTGGAATTTACCAACTTTTTTATAGGTCCAGGGCTCCAACCCTCCCAGACTGATCACTTGATCGGTGCCTCACTCCTCACATCACTAGTCCAATGGAGTGACATCAATGCTCCTGGAACTAGCAACAGCTGTCAGATCCCTGCTTACACAGTAGTGAGTTTATGGGAAACAAAAAGCAAAATTATGCGTAAAATCCTTTTGAATTACATTTAAAGTATTAATGTCACCCCTTAACCAAACTTAAAGAGAAGCTGTCCAAAAAAGGCAGGCAGAGGCTTACTGTGTCTCTGTGTGGAGACAGACATCTTTGTAGAGGTACAGGGATTTGCTTTCTCATCTCAAAGCCTTCAGCAAGGAGAACAGTGAGCAGCCCAGAAGTCACATCACAAAATCTCACAAAAATCATACTGTAAATTTAATGGGACTAGCAGTCAGAGACCTTCAATTTTACACTGCACACATACAGCTATGAGGTTGTAGGCAGCAGAGTGCATAAACACTAGGAATGAGATTCAGGTTCGGCCTAACATATGTTTTCAACCCCAACTTTGTAATGCTTTGCATACCTACATCCATGTCCATACAGGACAATTTTTTTTAAACGTTTGACTTAGCATATTTATCATGGGGAGGGGGGGATAGAGGCCTAAGAAAATAGCCTGGCCTTGCCTTTTTATACTGCTTTAAGAAAAAGTTAATTACATTTGCTTCAATCATATTGATAAATAATGAACATCAGTAAAGAAAATAAATGTAAAAACTTTTGCAAACCTGAAAGCTCCTAGCATCCAGCAATACCAAAAGCTATGGACGCCACTTGCTTCAGTTAACTGTAATCTGATTCAACAGTAAAGACAGGAAATGCTGTCGCGTGCAAATCTATTCTGGTGCTGGGGAATATTTTTTATCCATCAGTACATGCCTCTCATATTAAATAGGAAATATTAAGTGTAGGTAACCTAATATTATTTATGTTTAAAAATTCTGACTTCAGCTCTTCTTAAGATCAATATCTACAGTTTTCAATATGTTGTGTGTAAATATTTTTACATCAAACTTTGTTCAACAGAGAAAAATATAAAAGTGAACAATAAATTCCTGCATTTCTGATCCCTAGCACCGCATATGCTAGCCACTAATGGTACTGCATATAATCTGTTGAACTCCATACAAAATGAGTAGGCAAAATTATGTTGGAGGGAGGGTTGAAATTGCTGGTTGCAGCTTTAAAAAGAACCAGTCATGTTATGCTTATGCCAAGATTTTAATAACCTTTATTTAGTATGATCATTCAAGCTGTTTCTTTACTGTATTCACAGCATATTTATGCCACAGTCCTTGTACCTACAAAATATGCTGTCTTACTTTAGTCTGTTTTACTAAGAGTCCCCCGTAACAAAGATTTATTAGCAGTTGATCCGGCAAGTAAAGCTGAGTATACACGGTTAGAATTTCCAACAGGCAAAATTAATTTCGTAACGTTCGTTAGACTATCTAATCATTAATGCTGTGAAATCAATTATCAATTTCCAGAAGGAGCATGTTGAAAGTATTTTCTCGAACAAGCAAGATTCTAACAGTGAATGTGGTTTTCCATTTATGCCACAACCAAATATTAAATAGAAACAAAAATCAAATGAAGTTTCAAATGGCAATCACCAAGCCTCTGATGATATTATCGATCGTTCCGGCAAGATTTTTCATACCAACATTCCTGAAAAAATCTGCCCATGTATACCCTACTGTTATTTTTTGTTTTCTTTAACAGATCCAGCTGTCCAGCAAAAGTGACAGTTAGAGGGTTGAGGCAAACTATTAAAATACTCACAGGGGTGCTTACAAGAGTCAGCTTTTATTTATATAGTTAAACCTTTATCCCGAAAGGGAAATACAACTTGCTGTAACTGCTTAACCCTCTGGCGCTTGGTCCCGCCAGCCCTTTAGGGTGTTCCAAATTACAGGAAGTGGAAGTGGGCTTTCTGATCATGTGATCACTGCGATTGGAGCATGTGAAGATCTTGTAGCACTCCTTACAGGATGCCCCAATAGCAGGGAAGGGTGCTTGTAGTGACTGCGGATGGCGCAGCTTGCTGCATGAATCGGTGGTAAGAGTGTACCAGCACTCCAAAAGTCCTTTCAGGATAACCAAGTGTTCATTTATGAAGAGCCATGTCACATGAAGACAAGCAGTTTCGGGGCCATGTCTTTTCTGTGCTTTGAATGCACTCAAGCAGGACGCCTGTATGTCTATTTATGCTCAAATTGTTATTTGCACTTTTGTCAATGTTAAGCCTGATGAAGGGACCCTGCGTTGCCCCCGAAAGCGCTTGTCTTCATGTGACATGGCTCTTAATAAATGAACACTTGGTTATCCAGAAAGGACATTTGGAGTGCTGGTGACATTCTTACAAATGATTCACTGAGATTGGAGGTCACATGCTTGGGAGCCCATCCCTCTGGTTCCCGACCATCTCAGTGACCAGGAGATGTCAATGACAGCTTGGTCACTGTGCTGGGAGTGTAAGTGAGTGCATTCACAGCACAGAAAACCAGGCTGGATGGATGCATACATGAGTACAGTTGCTATGTTTCTCAAATCTATCTAGTGGCCATAATGCGGTGTGAATCTAAAACAAAGATGTTCTCAGAGCTGTTTGCTTTGCACAAATCTTTAGATTCATGCCACATTATTTTATAAATACACCCCATAGAGTTCAGTGGTTAGGAGTAAGTAAACCAATATAGCACTACTATAGAGACATCATACAGACCACTCCATCTGACAAGGTCTAAACTATACTGGCACTGTTGGGTGACATGATCTGCTGCCTGAAATTGCCTGTAGCATTCTGGTACTGCTAAACAGACTTGAGGGGGAGTAAGACCAACCTTTTCCCAACACCAATGCACCACATATGCTCAAAAAAAGTGTCACATGATCATTTCAGCAGATGTCAATGGCACTCCTTCCAAAGCTCCAATTTTAATGGTAAGTCATAAAGTTGTCACACAAAGACCCATAGTTTCAGGCCAGTTTACTGTTATTTCATATTATATAGGGTATGGCTGGCTTTACTCCTCTGTACCAGTTGAGATTTAAGCATCAATTCATCACTTTATTACTGAACTGGAATAAATAAAGTTAGTTTATCATCTGGCATTTAAACCAAATTAGATGCCTCTATTATCCTGTAGTCAAACTGTAATTGAATACAAGATGCAGAGATAATCTTCCAGTGAACACTTTACAATACTTCTTGTCCATTTGTCTCTGGGCTTTAACCTTTTAACATATTGCTCTCATTATTGCATTTAGTTCTACAGAAAACAGTTCCGTTAATGAGAGTATTGCAGCAGTTAAAGCTTTTGTAGCCTTGATGTTATCTGGTTAAACTTCATAAAATATTCTGTTTTTAACGTCGATTAAGATGATATGGTGTCTTTAGCTTTTTATTTTAATTATTTCTTTTCTCCAAGCTTTCAGCTGTTTTGGCTGGCTTGAACTGCTCATGTCTTGTTGATATATTACATTGGGGATTACTTGAAGGATACAGAACTAATGTGCCTATGTGTCTGAAAATAGATTTGGCTTTCAGAGCTTGTCTTCTGACCTTATAACTTAAGAACAGTTATTTTTCACTGCGTGAGGCCAGCTCGAAGGTGTTAAAGTTGTCATAGGTGTCATTTTTTCACTGAGTCATTCATTCAAGTCATCCCAGAGATGGTACACTTACATCAATTATATCTTATTAGCTGGAGTTTTATTTTTAAGATCTATCAGCAAAATCTCAACCATGTCTGTCATGCTTAAAAAGAACAAGTCCATTTTCCTCAATTTAAGAATCTTTGGATTTCACTTGCTTTTACACAGCAAAGCAATGAACGTGTGCATGACATGTATCGTTTATGAGAAGTTTTATTTAGAACAGAAAAATAATTTATTTTTGTCACACAGCAAGCCAGAATGTAAAGAGCACGTTTAAAGAAAACCTTAAAAGGTAGGCTGCCATTGCTGACCTATCTTGGAAATGTGTGTTGCCTTTCTGCCATGTTAATGCCTTGGCTTCAATGCATGCCTACAGAACAATTAATCACATAACTAAGAACCACTTTGATTGGTTCTTAATTGGAAATGGAACCAGTGCTGCCAGGTAATGGCCTCGACAGTGTCTGGCTGCTAGCTGTGAGGAATTAGTTTAGCTTATTTTAAGCACAGGGCATTTTTCAAGGAAACATTATTGTACAGATTGCAAGCAGATGGACTTAAAATATGTTTAACTAAGCATTTGATTCCAGTGCTGGGACCTTGGTGCTGCTAGAAAGATAAACAAAAGTTTGGCAAACAGGAATTTAAGATGACATGGGGCACGGAGGATTAGTTTGAGGTAGGGATGTTCAGATACCAAGTACCGTACTTGGTTGAAGTACAGATAAGAAGTCTAGAGAGTCAAAGACTAGAGAGTCAAAGACTAGAGAAAAACTCAAAAGTTAGGAGGTAGCTGTCATTTTTAAGAGCATATGGCACAAATAATAGAACATGTGTCTCGCCGACTTGTTGGAAAAAAGTTCCAAACCTGGGGAAATCCCTTCCCAGGAATATAAGTCCTGTAACACTGCAGCACAGCAATCCAGCAAGTCTCTCTCACTAGTCACCGCCCCAGCCTCCCCCGGATGTTCCATATGCGTCCAGCATGCACAGCGAGTCTGCTTGTAGTCGTGTGCCTCCTGCACACCCACACACCACTGGCTTGGCTCGATCCTCGCGTGCTTCCAGCACACACCACCAACTCTTCCCCTTGAGCTCTGGTCTAAACTCCTAATGAGGCTGCTGTCAGCCACCTGATGACTGGCAACACCGTACCCCAGGACTGGAGATTTCATCTCACCCTGAACTCTTAGAAATCTCCAGAGATCCAGATCCCTGCTACAAGTGGAAAAACTGGAAGTTGGTTGATTTACTAAAGGCAAAAAGTCTGTTCACTTGGCAGGGGAATGTGCACTTTATAAGGGAATTTTCCCTTAGCAAAGTGAACAACCCATTTGCCGGAAGTAAAGTAATCCCAAGGATTTTGATTTTCCAATTTTGCTGATCCCATTACTTCAGGTTTTAGGATGGACCAGAGGGTCAGCATACCAGCCAGCCAACTAATGTTTTCACCAGTGTCAGCAGTGGCAGCTCCTATACTTCTCTTCTTTAATTTTGCCCTGACATTTAATATGTTAAACATGACTTTGACTAGTTCTGAATTGGAATAACAGCTTCGGCTTTGTGGGTTGCCTAATATATAAAAAATTTATATTTTTGTCTAGAAGTGGCCCAAATTTGATAGGTATCAATATTAATACACCAACTACCGAAAAGGACATCTCAGCCTTTTACATTATTTTTTTTCTTCAGCTTGCATCTATTTCAAATGTCACATCATTAGCAGAAAAAAATCACCACCTCAACAATGCTTATTCTCATCTTTCATTGATAGGAGAAATAAGGAGACATTATTAAGCCATGATTCAATCCAGATTTGCTCTTACAATGCTAGAATTGCTGGCAACATGTCACTGTTTTGCTCTGAAGACCGGGATTTTCTGGGTGTCATTATCAATATCAATCTACTGGCACATCAGAATAAATTAGTGGATGAGCTACAGCACTGGAAAACATTATGTACTGGAGCTGTTAGCAAAGCTTCTTTTTAATTCACAAAATCAAATAGGTTTTCTTTACAATTGTCATAACTGTCTACATTGTTTTTTTCTTTTTACATTCTATTTGGCAGATAGATTTAGTGTAATGCTGCCCATTTGTCTTCATGACAAATGGGCAGCATTGTTACCCACATTTAAAATATATATGTGTATGTATATATATACATTTTTATATATAGTAAAGAATGAAAACAAAACAACAATGTAGAAACTAGAAACATATAAGAAAAAAATCTAATGGCAGGGGTGGCAGGGTTAGTTTTACTGTTTTTATTGTTTCTTTATTTGTTTTTACTTTTATTATCACTTTTTTTTATTTTTATTTTTTTATTTTTTTTCAAATATATTTTTATTGAGAATAAAGTATTGCAGGGTTACAAAACATATTGTGAAAAACACATATAGTTCCAATGTACAGGGTAACAACATATTTCTTTAGCGGACCTCAGAGACAAGCTTCGGTTGTAACGGTCGGTTTCACAGTAAGTGCAGCCTGTGCATACTGAAGTAGGCTCGTCAAACTTTGTGGGTAATTGCCATGACCGTTAGCGGTATTGGGGGCTAGCATGGAGGCCCGCTGAGTTTGTAACGTCGAAGGTATGCAAGGTAGGTATATAGACTCTAGTTGGCACCAAAACCGTTCTTTTCCGGGTCCAATATTCATGTTAACATAGGTACATCAGAAGATGTGGGGGAAAGGTCTCAGGAAAGCATAGGTAGGTGGGGGAAAAGCGGGGTGAAAAGAGAAAGGTGGGGAGAGTCTGGCTGTGAGCGGTATGGACCAAGTTGATGTGAGGTGATCTCGTCATCACAGAGTGAGGAGGCGACGATGGTCACTGGTGGGCATACATTTTTCAATCCAAGGGGACCATACTTTTTCAAATTTCGCCATGGTGTTTTCCACCTGTGCAGTCCGCTTTTTATTTATTTTTTTACTTGATCAAATTTGTATTTATCTTATCGTTTACTTTTTTATTTTTTTATCATTTTTTAACTTATTATTGTTTATTTTTTAATAAATGTTTTCTTATTATTTTTTACCTTTTAATCACCTTTTTATTTTTTCAATGTAATTATTATTTCTTCTTATTTTTTACTTATTTTTTATTTATATTTATTTAATAATTTTTTTATAATAATTTTTTCACTTAACTTTATCGCTATCACACAGGAGCTTACAAGCCCAAGTGTGATAGCATTTGGAGGTGACATGTCTCTTTATTGACCCTGTCACCTCCAGGACAGGAGTTCTAGCACACCACTGTGCTGGTGGAACTCCTGTGACAGCTGACAGGGGAAGACTGTTCTCCCTTCTACCTGTTTACTCGGAGCGGCAAGGTCAATTTTACCCCTGCAGCTCTGCTCACCACATTGGGGGCCAGTGAGGAGAGAGACTCAGCAATGGAGGACGGAGCCAGCGAGGTAGGTGGGGGGGGGGAGAACGAACAAGTGGCTTCCTCACACTACATTTAGCCCTGCTTTCCCAAAGCAGGGCTAAATGTAGAAAACAACTTACCGACCAGCACCCAGAACTGCATGCTAGCTTCACCTTACAAAATACAGTTTAAAATTCATTTGCCATTTGCTCATCTGGAAGCAGCGAATTACGACACGAATATCACCATTTTGTTTATTAATTAATGATAGCGTCCATTATAGTTATAATACCTCATGATACACAGGAGGACACGAATAATAGGGGTAATATTAAAATACCAAACACAACATATTGGCACACATTGATTACACTTGTATACATTGTTGCAGCTGGTAACTTAACATTGTATCCTAGCGCAACTAATTTGGTTAAAATGCTCTGTCACTGTCTTCCCATTTAGCTCCTATGTTGTCATATGGGCTTGTGATGGAGACTTCAAATGGCCATATCAAAACACATGATGCAAGCATGGTCCTCTGTTGTCACCATCAGGTGTAACGCTTCTGGAGTATTTATCTTAACTAATCTCAACTGCGGACAGAACTGCAGCTATGGCCACTTATAGGAGTTGGATAAGGTGGGTGTCCCAAGATGGTCTTTGGTAGGAAGGGAATATTACAACAGTCCTATGTTAGTGGAGTTCAAGTAAGCTGGTAAACTGTATTACTTTATACAGGCTTTGCGGAATAACAACAGAAAGAGAACAGGTAATTCACAAATGTCCCATGCTGTCGGCGGGGAATAAACAGCATTTCTGGACTACACCAAATAAAACATCACACGTTGCCACTCTCCAATTTAATGCAACCTCCCTTTGGCACTAAGTTGGATTTGACCACAGTAGCGCTTGGTAAGAAAGACTGCGAGTTAATGTAATAAATGCATGTACTTGCAGTTATCTGCGTCAGTTGTACCCAGTGCCATGAGTGAAATGACAGAGAGGCAGCCATCCTGAGAGTCCATGCAGTGAGCACTGAGTTGGCATTACAGAAGATCCAATGAATGAAGCTATGAAGAGTGCACTGAGGGTAAACCTGCAGCTTTAAGTGACTGGGAATCCAGCAGCATACACTTGGGGGGTAAGTACAGTACTTAGAGTCTGAAATGGATAAGTGTGCACTCTTAAAATCTATACATATGTGCACAGGATGGCGAGTGTGGAAAGCAGCACTGCAGCTTTAATTCCAGGGGGGCGAGGTTTACAGGTGAGTATAGCTGATTTAGCAGGATGGGGTGTGGAAAAGCTGAGGCAATGGAAATGCTCAGTGTCAGCTGAATTACTAGAACACAGAGCATTTCAAACTTCCCGGGTTTAAACTGACAGCCAACTAGAGAGGAGGAGCGGAGTGACGCCAAGGGAGTAGGTGGAGCTGGACTCCGTTCCCACAGCGAGGATGGAAATATGTTACATTAGGAAACCCGCCCGAAGAAATACCATGCTTGTGCAGGAGTGTATGCTACTGATTCCTATGCTCCTCAGCTACAGCTAGTGGTAGGAATGCAATGTGAACGCCATTCGCCCAGCGTATGACTGAGTGAATGATTTATAAAACATCCCTTTAATGTCAGGACTTGCTGGACAGAAGAAGAGCGACACCTGGAAAGTGGGGTATTTTTTAGCGACATCTAAATGATTTTGCTAAATATATTACTTGCTGTCCTATATGATTAAGTCTGTTTTTGGTACATTGTACTGCAATAAATTATGTCTTGTCAGAAGCTTGTTTGGAGGTTTTATTATGGGTGTCAAGTAGTTAATAGGGGCAAAGTAAGCTTTTTAATAGTAAATACTGCACACATTCAAAGGAACAAATGTGAGACTAGTAAAGATACCTTTACTAGTTGCTTTCTGTCCTATATAGGCATCCATACAAGAAAAACTGCTCTGTTGTGTAAACCACATTTTTAGAAGTTAAAGATTTCTTTTTACTTTTGACTGCCTCCAAGTGGTTGTGTTTTATTGCATGTAGCATTGTTGTAGGTAAGCTTCTTGGTAGTAAAAAGTGCAAAAGAAACCAGTTAGTAAATCAACAGACACACAGAATCTGCTTCCACTGCACCATCCAGAAAATATATACACATACTTGCACCAGCCCACTACGCCCCAAACAATTTTGCCTGCGTCTCTGATAGCATTACCCAGTTCCCCCAATTTTTTGCCCACTCATCCATGTATTTTACACCAAAATCTAGCCATACAAAGTCACCACAAAAATCCAGCTCAAATAGACCAGGTAACAGACTGGAATGGACATAAGCTGCCATAGCCCATCCGCTTCAAAATTCAATGTTTTATGCATTTATAAATGGCCTGCTATACATCACTGTTATATAGACTAGGTATTTAAACTGTTGTGGTCTTTCTATTAGCTTGAACAAATGTGGTAATTCTTCACAAGACCAATTTAATTAACAAAGTATTTTCTCCAAACAGATCTGCCACATACTGGATTTTTTTGTTTTTTATACCACCTTTTGTACACGGCAAAGACTGTAATTTTACAAATCACAGGAGGAAGGTACCGGTAGTTGTTTAAGGTTCCTTGACTTGTTGGTTGTTGGTACAGGTCTTTTTGTGCTAAAAACAAGTCCCTGACCCATAACCTTAAAGGGCAAGCATACCTTAAGATAAAAATACACTTATCCACCCTGTCTAGCAATCCTGGTGTTAACTACTCAACCCCACCCAAGCTGCTTATGTGGCAGCTTATGTATGTCTGTCAGCCATGGCCTGCTACAATATTTACTTTTTTTAGCAAACAATTCTCACTGTTGGGTGACCAAGTGAATGTAACAATTAGTCCAGATGTAGCGGGAGATGAAACAGCAGGCAGATTTGACCATTTCAGCTGCAACACCCTTATAAACCTTTATAGAGCAGAGCATTTTTTATATTTTAGCTATGGCCCTATGAACCTATTGTCATTTTTTGCAATTATGAAGTTATGCTATACATGCACACACACACACACACACACACACACACATGCATACACATACTGTGTATAAAGAGCTATCATGTGCTGCAATTACAGCTGCAAGTCTTTTGAGGTATGTCTCTATTAACTCAGCACATGTAGCCACTGGGATTTTTGCCTAATTTTGAAGTCAAAACTGCTCCATTTCCTTCAAGTAAGATGGGTTGCATTGGTGTACAGTAATCTTCAAGTCATGCCACAGATTCTCAATTGGATTGAGGTGTGAGCTTTGACTAGGTCATTCCAAGACATTTAAATGTTCCCTTTAAACCACTCCAGTGAAGCTTTAGCATTATGCTTACAGCCATTGTCCTTGTGGAAGGTGAACTTCCGTACCAGTTTCCAATCAGTGGCATATTGAAATAGGTTTTCTTCAAGAATTGCCCCGTATTTAGTGCCATCCATTTTTCCTTCAATTCTGACCAGTTTTCCAGCCCCTGCCGATGACAACCATCACCACAGCATGATGCGTCAACCACCATTCTTCACTGTGGGGATAATGTTCTCAGGGTGATGGGGAAGTGTTAGGTTTCCTCCACATGGTTCTATAGACAGATACTTCCACCTCTGCTGTGGATCTTTGCAGCTCCTTCAATGTTATCTTTGGGCCTTTGGTTGGATCTTTTATTAATGCCCTTCTTGTTGGGTTTGTGAGTTTTGGCAGCTGGCCTTCTCTTGTTGGTGTTTTATTGGTGCCACATTCTTTCCATTTTGTTACAATGGATTTAATGGTGCTCTGTGGGATGTTCAAAGTTTGGGATTTTTTTTAGAACCCAACCTTGATCTACAGTATACTTCTCCACAATTTTGTCTCTCACCTGTGTGGTGAGCTCCATGGTCTTCATGTTTCTTGCTTAGTGGTGTTGCAGATGGACATCATATGACAGATCATGTGACACTTTGATTGCACAAAGGTGGACTTTTATCAACTAAATATGGGACCTCGTAAGTTAATTGGTTGGCCCACATCTTATTTAGGGGTTCCATAGCAAAGAGGGTAAATACTTATGCACACTCAAGATTTTAGTTTTTTCTTGTCTTATTTATTGTTTTGAGTCACAAAAAATATTTTGCACCACCTACAAAGTAGTAGGCATGTTGTGAACAAGAAATGGTACACCCCCGAAAAATCCATTTTAATTCCAGATTGTAATGCAGTTCAACAGAAAAAACACCAAGGGGGTAAATACACAAAACTAACAAAATTAACTTATTTTCTAATTTGACCACTGATAGTTTTTAAACAACTAGGGGCATATTTATGAAGTAGTGAATGTGACATTCACCAAATGTTCACTTCCTGTTGAATGTATTTTAAATAACAGTGATTGAGTTACCGGCAGCAAATGTTTGGTGCATGTGACATTCAATGTTTTATAAATATATTTGTTATACTTTAATTTGTTCCTTTTGTAATGACGCTAAAATTATGTTTTTGGCACAGAGCATAGCACAAGCATAGTAGCAGAGTAGATTCTGACTCCAATCGTTTAAATACTGATGTATCCCTTCCTGAGACCTCTATGTTTGGCCTGTATATAGCAGATACAATCACCACAGACAATCTTCATCAGATAGCTAAACTCGCCAAATACCTTTTCATCCACTGAGATCTTGATGTAGCAGATGGTTCAAATGATGGTAATCACAGGTCAAAAAAGGGTAATGGCTTCCTCCTCATGTGCACATGTGGCCAGAAAATGGCTGAATCGAACACATAGGAAGAGGTGTCACATTATACAAGGGGAGGAAGCTCAGAAAAAAATGGGTGTAATAACAAAATAACCACAAGATGGCAGTATAACAAACATAACTTTGGCTATACATTACAATACCACTTGCTGTAACAATTGTGATACTGATGTGATACTGATGTGATGTGATACTCAGGTGGTTCTTTATTTCAGAACAAAATCCTGCTTTTAATTAAACTGAGGTCAGTCTTAAATAAGTCAGAGTTTGTATCAGTTCTAATGGCAAAATATACCTTTTGTTTTTATTTTATGAAGTATTTCTAAAATAAAATCTGCTGAAACATAATTTTCTGTATTGGCGAATTAATTGCATATTATATTTAGTTCTAATTTCTGGTGTCTATGAAAGTGTAGAAATTCTTCACCTTTCCCCCCTTCCTCTGGATTATATATTCTATGCATATTCTTTGCTATCTTATTATGTTCATGTAACAATTATAAGTAAAGTCATATACACGCCTAAGGGTTCCAGTTTCTTCTTAATATTCACCTGATGTCCATACAAATGGAAATGATAATGCTCCATACACCTGGCCATCACACATAAGCTGTCATTTTCTTTTATTTTGCAGATATCTAGCAAATGAAATCAAGAAAAGAGACGGGTTTGAACTTCTCTGGGAAGTATGTGATTTTTTTTTCTTTTAATTAATTCTGTTAAGGTCAATTTAAGTGATTTGATCTCAAAATTAAATACTTGGAATAAAACACTAATAATGTATTACAAAATCAAAGAGCATGGTGGGGAGTAAGCTATGGAAACCAATTATTATATAATGTTTTAATAATCTGACTAAACTACAGTGTTGAAAACTAGCACATGGTGGGTTAATATGAGCTTTCACACAATGTTACTTGAAGTATTATTATTATTGTTGTTATTGTAGTAATTGTGATGGTAATGTGAAATGCATTCCCTTTCCAGACTAAGCCATGTCATAAATTGAAGCCCACCTTCAAGTTTGCCACAAAGCTCTCAACATTGCTAGCTCTCAAACATTGCTAGTTTCATGTTTTAAAAATCCTCAGGGGATCCCTTTAGAGAAGAACTCCAGCCAAAACTTGTCTTAACCCTTGCAATGGGTTACCATTGCAAGGGGTTGAGTGCTTGTTGGGTCTGATCATGATCAACTGATCATGGGTTGTCTCTGGACTGTTAATGCAAGGGTACCTTCACACCAGTACATTCGAAGTCATATGCACTTATATGTGTTAAAGGGCACTTATGTGCAGTACAATGTGTTATTGTAGCTAAGAGAGGTTCATTCAAGAACAGGGGGTGTTCATTCTATGGATGTGCTACAACGTTACAGAAATGTATGAGAACATTCATTTTTGTGCATTTATTATTGACGTATATGTACTTTAAGACATGCATTACTGCAACTAGAAATAATGCATATCTGATATTTTTCTTTTAAGAAAACCCTGTTGCCACACATTTATTTCAATAAAAGCCATTCCAAAATAATGTTCTTTAGTCCACAGAAAAGAACAGGGAAGTGTGATAACAAAAAGACACAAGATTTCTAACAGGTTCACCAGGTATTTTTCTGTATTTGCAGAAAATGTACTTGGCCTGCAAAGAAAAAAATAATTTAGCCACCACATACAAAGACTGGTAAGCTGCAATATATTAGAATTTTGATCTTGGATCTAGATGCATTTAACGCCCAACTTGAGGGAAATGAAAAGTGCTCTCTTGCAGTCAGGCTCCCTTATCCCAAGGGAATGGGAAAAAGCTATTTTACTTTTCTGATTCCCACTCCCGCTGGCTCCCTCCAGGCTGCTAGACTGGTTCCCACAGCCTCTTGTCCCCTGGGCTCTGGCAGTCTAAGAACCGCTGGCACCATCACATCTAATGCAGGGATAGACCTGCATTAAACATGATGATGCTGAGGGACTTTCCAACAGCCCGAATGGAGGGCGACAGAGGTGAACGCTGACCGCCAGGAGGAGCAGAGATTGAGTACTTAAAAGTCCTCTTCTCTGGTCCCCAAGGCATAAATGAGCAGTTAGTTGGTTTGCCCAGAGATGGGCTTTAAAGCCCAACTCCAGGGACATGAACACTTTTACCTTGCATTGGGGCTGTCCGAGTCCGAGTAGACCAACAGTTTGACTCCAACAACGGCAGTACCTGTGTTTGCCGAACACACGAACTATCAGGGCGCCTTGTGATGCCCTGATTGGGTAAAGTAATGCACCTGACCATAGGTCACCACAGAGAACTGTGAGAGCCATGATTGGGCAAAGTAATGATGACTTCCTGTCAGGTGATGGACAAATGTAAACAGTTGGGTGGAGCTAGCGGTGACTGGTGTTGTTTGGGAGGGGGAAACGCACGCGCTTTTTTTTTCTTCATAAATGTCACTTTTTGCTGCAGCAGGTTCTATATATTGTACAGGTTTGCCACTTTACAGGACGTTTAGGGGACCCCCAGGCATGATATTTAAAGCAATTTTTCATTTTTATTGTTTCACTTTAAGCAATGTTAAGATCACTGCTCCTTTAAAAACTGTATTTTGTAAAAGGTTTTTTTCCATTGATACATGTCCCCCAGGGCAGTACCTGAATTCCCATACCCTTTTTATGGCCAATAATTTGCAAATAAGGCTTCAGAATGGGGACATTTGATTTTCAGAGTTCTGGCCCCATAGACTTTCATTGAGTTCGAAGTTCAAGTTCAAACTTT
Organism: Nanorana parkeri; assembly: GCF_000935625.1. Taxonomy (NCBI): domain Eukaryota; kingdom Metazoa; phylum Chordata; class Amphibia; order Anura; family Dicroglossidae; genus Nanorana; species Nanorana parkeri. The sequence continues at coordinate 499,486 of NW_017306886.1, forward strand.
TTCTATGTTCTAAATTTCGAACTCGAACCGAACTCGGGTGTATTCGGCGCATCACTATTCATGCCTAGGGGACAGGAAAAAGCTGTTTATCTTACATGATCCCCACTCCAGCCGGCTCCCTCTGGGCTTCTAGACAGCCTCTCCTCCCCTTTGCTCCAGCAGACCAAGGATCGTTGACATCATCAAGTACAATGCAGGCTCCATAGTCTTGCAATTATATGTGAGGATGCTGTGGGACAGTTCACAGTCAGAGCGGAGGGGGTAAAGAGGAGAGCATCAACTGCTGGGGAAACCGTAACAAGTAAAACAGTAATTTACTGTCCCATAGGCATAAACAAGCAGTTAACCCTTGCAGTCTGAATATTTCTGTTCTGCCATTAAATGTTATATTTACTATTCATATGTACATTTTGTGGTTTAAATGTTTTATATTTCTGTTACAGCCCGAGTATGCAAATATATGCTTTTGGTACATTCCACCAAGTTTAAGAGACATGGAAAAAGGACCAGAATACTGGCAAAGACTGAACCAGGTAAGACCAAATTCCATCAAGAGAAATAATGACGTTTCTGTAAAAGAAGCAAAATACAGAACATTTATCATTGTGTATGACTTATTAAGTTTCTGCCTCCCCCATGTGGTAAATGTGAATGAATGCAAGCTACTGACAGAGACAAATATTCACTGAATGTTGCTCCACAAACAGTATTTATATAGTTGTCAGGTACTGTACATGGCTCCTCCTCTAGCATTAATCAGCTTACATTGGGGAAGGTTTTTGGAAAAAATTAGAACCGATTAAAATGGAATTTAAGATTCAACTTTCATTTGTTTTAGCCACAGAGTTATATTGTCATATCTTTCTTTTACTTGCAGGATTATTGTGAACTAAATCTAAGTGTGGTAACCCATAACAACCACTGATTGCACCAAAATAAACTAAAACTTGGTTAGTTGCTACACTTCACACATTACCATGTTCTGTGCACTGTTTTAATACTTACGGCATTTTCGTTACTACCCAGAGCAGCTTTATTATACAGCTCAACAAAACAGAATTTATTCAGAGGCTACATGGAAAGCTCATTTTTCAAATAATAGTTATTTTACCACAGCTATCTTTTGGGATTGATTCAGGTGCAATTCTTAGATCATGGGGTGGGGTTTTTTTTAAACATTAGGTCTTTATTAAAATTTAAAACATTACAGAAAGGAAAAAAAAGGCAGAAAAAAACCCAGAATCAGTATGGTACATCTGAATAACGGGGACATGTAACTGTTGTACATATGGGGTGGGTTTTTATTAAAGTGGACTTTTACCCCTTTTTACTAAAAATCACATCAGCATACAGCTCTGCATGCTAATTTAACCCCTTCATGACTGAGCTAGTTTTCAGGTTCTGTTCATAAATGACTGACACATTTTTTACATTTACTGTGTGATTCTTCCACAGCAGTAATATACTTTCTTACTAAATGTACCCACACATATTATATATTGTTTTTTAGAGGACAGATATGGCTATATAATTATATCACATATGTGTACCTAACCCCTCACTTAGTTTGAATAAAATAAAAAAAAATGAGGAAAAAAACTAGAAGAAAACACTTTTTTCACAAGTTTTGATTATTATTATTTTTTTTAGAATTTTTTTATATTAATTATAGTATAAAAAATATATTTATATATAATTTATATTTTCCTAATTTTGTTTTACACTTTATTTTAATTTTTTTACACTTTGTAAAAAAAATAAAAATAAAAAAAAAAAACTTTTTTTTTTCTTGTCAGTTTATATCAAGCAATCACTATGACAGCTTGATAAATTAACTTTTTTATTTTATTTTTGGCTATTAGGCTGATCCAAACTTAGGAACAGCTAATAATAACCTTAGAGACTGATCCTGACTTTAGTCAGATTCAGATCTCACTAAAAGCTCTTTGATCGTGCCTAGACGATCAGAAATGATACATTTCACTAAAAGAGATACATTGTATCCTTTCAGTGAAATGTATCTAAACATCGGGCTCTCGAGCTGTCAAAACAAATAGCAGAGAGGTGAGGTGAGTCACTGCTGCCTCTCTGCTATTTTGAGCTGTCAAATACGGGATCGCAAATTGCGGTCCTCTATTTGCATGTAACGGCTTCATTCTTTCATTAATGAAAGGAAGAAGCTTTTACAAAAAGCTTAATTATTTCATTAATTAATGCCTCAATACTGAGACATTAATGAATGATGTTAAATGCTGAGAATCAGCAAATACCGGCATTACAAAGCCTGATATAACTCGTCACGTACAGTGTACGTGGCCAGTCATATAGGCACAAAGTGACAAGACGTACACTGTACGTCTCCCGTCACGAAGGGGTTAAAATCATTACTATTATTATTTTCATTTACTTACAAATAGAGTTCATCTACTTTCTGCTCCAGTTTTGGCACAAGTGATGAAAGTGCCAAAGTGTTGCATCTTGGGAAGTTTACATTAGCAGAGCATTGCTGGGAAATCTCATCTGTAATCTCATAAGATCGATAAGATCTCAGGGAAAGGCATTTTCCTCCCCTGAGATGATGTGCATGGCCACATGTCCTAGTCACATGTCCTAGTCACATGTCTAGTCACATGTGACACAGTTCAAGGGTGTATATGGAGAGCTAGTAATCTGCCCTTAGTTAACATGGCCACTGACAGAAAACTGGTAAAGAAAAAAGAAATACAGAATGCAAAGAATACAAAGCCTGTAATTATCTAAACACTTATCTGTGTTTGTAGTAGCGATGCACCATTACTGATACAAGTTTTATAATGGTGCTGATACCGAGTATTTGTGCGAGTACCCAAATGCTCCAATACTAACCCCTGATACCGGAATTTCCAGTCAGAGGGAGATTATCTCTGACAGGCAGTGCTGCAAGAGAATATGGAGATAGCTACACGGCCAATCAGGAAGCGCCGCCCTGCTTCCGGATTGGCCGGGAAGCCTGCCCCATGCTGTTTGGCCAGCTCAATGCTGATTGGCCTTCCGGTATCCTGATTGTCCAGGAAGCCTGCTTCCCGGCTAATCAGCATTAAGCTGGCCACTCAGCATGGAGCCGGCTTCCTGGCCAATCAGCATTGAGGTGGCCAAAAAGCATGGAGCCAGCTTCCCGGCCAATCAGGAAGCTGGGCAGCAGAAAATAACCCGGCGCCCAGTTTCCTGTTTGGCTGGGAAGCTGGCTCCATGCTCCCAGAAGTACTGGTATGGGCATATGGTATCGGCGAGTACCAAAAGATAAATATGGGTACTCGATACCGGAAAACCGGCATCGGTGCATACCTAGTTTGTAGATTGCTATTACTAAACATTTCTAAAGGTGTGTTTGTTGTTATTTTAAAGATATGCGTAAAGGTCCACTTTAAGGGCCCATTCACACTTTGCCGTGTTTGTGCATTGCAATAAAATGCATGCACAATAACGCGTGTTGTGTCAAGCATCAACGTGCATTGTGGTGAGGCAGTCCATTCATTTTGAATGTTTTGCTAACACAAAAGAATGGACAAGACAACAGACATGCAGCATGGTGATGCATACCTCCCCACTTTCTGAGATGATAAAGAGGGACATTCTATAAGACAATGTATTTAGGCAATGCATGCCCCCAGTTACACCGACCATTAAGAATTTATAAGCCAGAGATAATTGGTTGAACCAAGAATTTTTTTCACCATTACTATTCCTTTATACTTCCTTTTGAAATAGTAAAGAAGATAATAAAGAAATAACACAGAATTTTAGTGCAGAATAACACTTTTGGTAGATAAATAGAACCTTTTCATAGATATCTCTACATCTGACTAAAAAGAGAGATAACTGAGAAGGAAAGAGGGACAAAGGCATTTGGTTCAAAATCAGGGACAGTTGGGAGGTATGCTGTAGCGCATTATATGCTGAGCTAAGTTGCTTTAGCACATTGGGCTGCCCTTCCAAAAGGCAACGCTCTACATCTCAAAACAGTGTTTTGGACCAAAATAATATTTCAGTTTTGCATGACTGCTCACAGGTGTATTCAAATGCTGGCTTCCTATATTTCTTGGGACTTCTGTTAGTGAGATACATATTTCCATCATATGTTCTCGTTCTATATAACTAAAGCAGCTATTACAGATTAAATAATTGTGTCCAGGTCTCCTTAAATGTTTTCCATCATAAAAAATAAACAAGTAATTAAAAAGCACAGCTGTATTAGTCACAGTATTATTATAGATAAGAACCTGCTAGAAAATTATAATCTGTGGAAACTGTAAGAGATATAAAATTCATCCCCCAGTGAGTTATTGATGGCAGGGCCCAGCACAAATTTGTCAGCATAAATTCAGAGATGATTTGAGGATCTACAGCCGAGTGATACACAAGTCAGCTACATTTTTGTTAATAGTAAGGGTTTAATAGTCAATAGAAATAGTTATTAGTTTGCACTGAATGCAATTTTAAGATTTAAGGTTTAGTGACACTTTAAACGTAGGGGCTTCATTAGTTTTCTTTTTTAGACTTGTTGCCTTTATTTTCACCTGGAGATCCTACTAGTAAGTCTGATATTTTTCAACTTCCTTCAACAGACCAAGCTGCCCAGCAAAAATGGCAGATAGAGGGTTGAGACAAACCATTGAACACTGACAAGGGTGCTTACAATGGTTAGTTTTTATTCATTTATGTAAAACCTTTACCCCAAAAGAAAAAATTAAATAGTTGCTGTAACTGCCTAAAAGTGTAAGCTGGGGTTGGGATTTAATTTGTTAGTCAAGTCCATTTAAATTTTCTAGTGCATCTAAACTTACGCTCTCCACAGGATGATAATGCTACCATCCAAAGGTGGGTCCATTCTTGCTTCTCCATAGAGTGGAGCCACCTTAAGATAGGAAGTGTGTTACTGGCCAGATCACCAGGTGAAAGTAAAGAAAAAAAAAGCCAAAAAAAGAAAACTAATGTAGCTGTTACATTTAAGGACTGGTATACTGCAATATATTATATTTTTTTTAGGTTTAAATATGCTTCAAGCTTAATCTGTAGTGTGGCAAGCCAAAATCAACCAAACTAAGTTTTGGTCAACCAAATAGCCAAATATGTGTAGAGATTTGGAGATTTTGGGGGTGGGGCTGATCTGGAGGTTTCAGTGTTTAGTATTTAGAAACTGTTAGTTAAAATGTCAGACTGTGCTATGTGTTGTTTACACACATGTAGTTCTGATTTCATAGTTTATTGTTGACTGATCGTATAGTAAGCTAAAAGGAATTGATATGGGTAACAGAACTTAACCTTGCTGGAACGCACTGGAGAGCATGTGAACTGGCCCTCAGTGGGACAAAGCCAGCAAAGAAAAAAACCTTTCAGATATGGGGGGGGGGCTGATCTGGAGGTTTCAGTGTTTAGTATTTAGAAACTGTTAGTTAAAATGTCAGACTGTGCTATGTGTTGTTTACACACATGTAGTTCTGATTTCATAGTTTATTGTTGACTGATCGTATAGTAAGCTAAAAGGAATTGATATGGGTAACAGAACTTAACCTTGCTGGAACGCACTGGAGAGCATGTGAACTGGCCCTCAGTGGGACAAAGCCAGCAAAGAAAAAAACCTTTCAGATATGGGGGGGGGGCTGATCTGGAGGTTTCAGTGTTTAGTATTTAGAAACTGTTAGTTAAAATGTCAGACTGTGCTATGTGTTGTTTACACACATGTAGTTCTGATTTCATAGTTTATTGTTGACTGATCGTATAGTAAGCTAAAAGGAATTGATATGGGTAACAGAACTTAACCTTGCTGGAACGCACTGGAGAGCATGTGAACTGGCCCTCAGTGGGACAAAGCCAGCAAAGAAAAAAACCTTTCAGATATATACCTTCTCCTTTTTTTGTTTCCAGAAATGTTTTGGATTGAATTGTTTTAACATTTTACAAAGGCCTCTTTTTTATGTTTTGGACAGTGTCAAATGGCTAAATCCCCATGTATTTTTTTTCCTGTCTGTATCCCATTGAGGACATTTCCCTTAAATGCTTTCCTTAATTTGCAGAACCTCAGAGAAGATCTCTCCAGCTGGCTGTCAAAATACCTGAACAATCTGCAGGCATTGTTCAGGTATTTTGAGAGCCAGCAGGGCCCACTAGCAAGATACTGAAGCTTGGCCCAGTGGGAGTTTCCTCCATTCACACAGTTTTGTGTGGATGGAGGAATCTGTTGCACTTTTTCCATCTGACCATAGAAAATCTGCAGATAATCTATAGGTGTATGGCCAGCTTTAGACAGCTGTTACTGGAACAGGTGTCCTCACTGCAGGATTTCCCCTGTATTTCTGTTCTGGTGACAGCTGTAGATTTGTGAATTTCCCAATAGTCACCAGGAAAAATAGAAAGCTTAAAGTGACCCTAAACTCAGGAGTTGAACCTTAAAAATGCATTTAAGTACCTTAACTATTAACAAAAATGTATCTTATTTGTGCATCACTCGGCTGTAGATCCTCAAATCATCTCTGAATTGGTGCTGACACTGTCTCTCCTTTTGGAGGGTGGCTAAATTTGTTTCGCATGTTCCCTGTGTTTGTTGTAAAGTAGCCATTGGCCCATGCTCCCTCCCATACCCTTCAAGGTACTTGAATGCATTTTTTATGTTTAACTCCTGAGTTTAGTGTCACTTTAAATGTATCAGGAGAGGACGAATACAGCAATAAAAACCTGACAGGGTTTGTAAGTCTTCTCCGTGTTACTTCAGTGTCCTGAAATGTTGTTGAGGTCAGCAGGAGGAACCACTGACAACAGCAGGGAATTGACACCTCTGGAAGAGTCTGTTTCCCAGCAGACTCCAGCTGAGTATTTCACATGAACAGAACAGCATTCTGGCAGCACAGGCAGCAGGAAAATAAAATATTCACCCCCTGGTAGCCCTCTTTGGGGATGTTTGGAAATGTTTTTTTTACTGACAGGGTCACATTATGACATTATGCGACCAGAAATATGTTAATTCTAAAAATACAGAGCTCATTAGTTTGATATTTAGATGCAATAATCCTGGAACTATAACAAATAATAAATTAAGTTAAATATATTAAATTTAAATCAAAGTATTGCAAAATCCCTATAAGTAGTTAAGAAATTGTTAGTCATCAGTGACACTGTCAGGATGACCCTTTTAGCTATGGCAAAGAAATTATATTGTAAAAAAGAAAGCAATTGAAATAGTGTATTCATTTTCAAACATTGAAAAAAAAAAAGCTTTTTGTTCTGTCAGATGTGTTTTTTTTCCTTTGAACTTTGTACTGCATTTCCCTTAAAAAAAAATCGTGTTGTTTTGAAATCAAATAGTTTTGCCTGAGGAACTCTAAAGATATAAACCTGGTAGTTTAGATTGAATTTTTTGATTTCAGAAATATAGCACCTTTTTTTCCCTGATAACTGAGCTATAGCATATTTTTTATTTATTCTTCTATTCAAGCCAAAATACCTCAAGAGTGCAAGAACATCTCAGTGAAATAAGAAATGAAAGAGTTTTAGTTGAGAGAACTTTTAGTACAAACAGTCGTAGCTTTTTACTGTAGAATAATAATAGAGAATATGTCTTACAAACAGGCAGATTTCACAGATATGGGCAAAAACATTGCAAATGACAGCTCTTTGAAGTCTAATAAATGTAAAAATATGTCTCTTTTCAGTTTGGGTAATATCTGCGTTGTTAGAGCAAAGGGAGTTTCTTTGCTCGCTAGTGGTAGACTTAGGTCTTGTACGCTGCAGTTCTTTTATCATTGCTTGGTTCATTAATTAAAAAGAACCTCTGCAAAAAGGTGATGATTGCCTGACACAGCAGATCACCAACCACTTGGCAGATGGAAGTTGTCACTTTATTAACAAGGTTGAAAAAAATAAACAGGCCATTGAGTTCAGTCAGTTTGTATAAATTTGAATGTTGCTTGTTCAGATGAAAGAAAAAGTAACATGATTTTTGACCCCCTCAATAAAGGCTGGATTAATTACTTGGATCAGAATTTTTACTAATTAAATGTAAAGATCGTAGATGTAAATTCTAGTAAGAAAGACAAAAACTTACTTTTTTATTGGCTTTTTTCTGTAAGCCATCTGTGAGATTTACACAGCCCTGCCATGCAGCACAGTCATGCAGCTTCAGTTAAAGGAGAACTATTGGGAGAGTAAATACTATATAGTATATACTCTTCCCAATAGTTTGAGCTGGCATGGGACAATGCAGCTGTCACACACCGGCTCTATAGCTCAAGAACTAAGCAATCATCATTGCTGATCGCTCAACTCACAGCTTCTCCATGCAGAGAGATGTGACCTCAGTCACTGCTCCCCACAGGTAATCTCCCTTCCCTCTCTCTATTCCTCCAGCATTCACTGGAGGGGCAGGCAGGGGAGGGAGTGGGCCCAGCTGGCTCTGGCTCCAGAGAGGCAGAGCCAGCTTTCAATCAGGCAACGGGTGGATCTCAACAATATTGCATGGCTCTGCACTGTATTTTGGACAGTAGCCCACTATTTGCTGAGATTGGGTCACAGATGTACATTAGTAGCAAATAGTAAATGTACTCCTGTGACCTAAAAGAGAACTAAAGCCAAAAAAAGGTTTAGCTTTAGTTTTCTTTAAAGCATACGCTCAGGTCCCCTGCCAATGCTCAGCCTGTGACTGAACATTAAGGGAGCTGCAACAGACTGTTTAGATCTTCTCTTGGCTCTCTCTTCCCATCTACATGTTCCTTGTTAGTACATGTGGACATTAATTGGTCCTTAGTACTGCCCTCTCCTTCTCCTACTCTGAGCACTGCTGTGCAAAGTCTGAGAGAGGTTGGCATCAAGTAAAATTTTAAATTCAGGTATTTTTTTCTAGTTGCATTTTAAACAAACTGCATATATTTTTTAATAAATACATAACCTAATTTTGTATTAATTTCTTCTTGGACTTCAGTGTTAAGAGCAAAGATTGAGGTTCTTACAAATGGCTATTCTTCACTGATTCGTTTAACCCTTTTGCTTTCTATTTTTCATGTGCACAATTAAACTTTCATCAAGAACTCGAAAACTCTTTTAAGACTACCGAACCATATATTTTTTGAATGCAGACAAACTATAGCATTAACAGATATTATATAATTGTTTTTGTACATTTAAAGGAGAACTATGAGGTGAGTGCTTTTCACTCCCCTTATAGTTCTAGCCGACCTGTGACAATGAGACTGTCACAGGTCGGCTCAGTAGATCAGGAGGTGAGCGAACACATGCCGGT
>NW_017306886.1:509592-510459 GCF_000935625.1 Nanorana parkeri
GGGGCGGGTACAGCTGGCTCTGCCTCTAGATAGGCAGAGCCAGCTGTCACTCACGCAGCTGGGCGGATCTCAACATCGATGTCGGGATCCGCTCCGGCTGCGGCATCCCAGTAAGCTAGATTATTGCTAGGGCTGGGGAGGTTGGGGTAGAGCACTTGAGAAGAATATAGAAGTGATCAGGGGACAGGAATCACTTCTATCCTAAATACTGAAATCCCTCTGTCCCCAACATCTGTTGATGTTGGGGGCAGCAAGAACTTACCTGCATTGAGTATCTAAATAATTTTTTATCTCTAAATGTAGATGTCAATCTAATTAATTTAGAAGGGAAATTGGGCTAGGAGGGACTCTCACAAGGTTTAGTAAATAGAATTCTAGGTGGTATTAAAGGGGTTAAAACATCACATAGATGAACACAAATAGTTAGAGTTCACAGTCAGATGAGGAGCATGTTAGAAGGAGGGTTAAATGGTATTATGGTTCCCATCACAAGTGGGGGAATGTAATGTGTTATCCACAAGTTTTGTAAGTATATTTAAGGGGTTCACATAGAAATAGAGAATATATTCACATGAATAGATATGTTAGGGGTGGTGGGGTAAGAAATTATGGGGAATATATTACAATGGAATCCATACTTATGGGATAGAGGGATGAAAGCACAAACATTTATGTAGAACTGCACATATGGGGGATTCATTAATAAGGAAGGGGTATATGGACCCATATAATACTTGGATTTCCCTCCCCTCCACAACGGAGTAGTGATTTAGAATGTATGGGAGAAATGGGTAAAACAGTAGAAATGGATAATAAGAGGTTTTGCAAAATTAAGGGAATTGCTATATCTATGTTATATATATATAT
>NW_017306886.1:510689-555813 GCF_000935625.1 Nanorana parkeri
GTATTTTGAAATAAAAATATATTAACTCAAAAAAATAAATTTAGATGTCAATTTAGATGTCATGTCCTTTTCTGACATGACATCTAAAAAGTAGAAAGTTAGAATTAGGGGAGTAAAAAGTTCCTAGATAGTAGATCTTAAAGAATGGCAGTTCAATGCATTGTACATACATTGTCCTGTACTGGCATATGGAACTGAATTATGGACTGAACTTTGTGCCCCGAGAAGCCTGACCAACAGTTTCTGGGCTTTTTATTTTTTACCTTGAGTAGAATATTCAAAATGGCTTGCCTACTTCTTGACCTTTTTTAATCCTTCTAAATCATATTTTCACCAATAAAACATTTCTTTTTTGTTGTTGTTGGGGTAGTTGGCTGGTGTTTACTTGTTTTTGAACACATTGCAGACCTCAGCTCAGCACATATTGTGATGTGCCTTTGCTGACCCTTCACTGGGTTGTGGTAGTCCTTGCCCAAGTGTTTTGCATATGCTGCAGTAATTAAATGAAAGATCAGAACCTGCCTGTGCTGTCTAGATTAGAAAACTGATTTAACTGAATTACAAATGCATTCCTTTTTACGAATGGCAGGACTGAATCTTTGCAACCAATGCAATCAATGTCTCCTCATGTACGAGGGCGACTAATCTAGAAGTGTAATATAAAAAAACAAAAGCTAAATAAATTATAAACTGGGACTTTAGTACAGACAGATTGTAAACTACATCTTAAATTCAAGGATTTTTTTTCATGTCACTTGACTGAACTGAGCTCCTTTGTAGCTTTGTCATTTACTGAATGTTATATTTGAATTTTTCTGACCATTTGAAACCCATAGAAGACTTGTTTAGGCACAAGAAAGGCTCATTTGGTAAAAACCTAAAGGGTTGGTAGCTTGGATGAAACTCATATATTGAAGTAGGGGCAGACATATTATTCATTTCATTATTAGACTGTAATTGCCATTCACAAGTAAAAACTATATGAAAATCAGTGGTTACATATTATGATGTAAATTATAACGCACAGCCCACAATTATAACTTATGAACCTCAAGCTACTATTACAGTATACAATATTTGAAAAGATCATAATCCTTCAGACAACACTACAATATATCATTCAAAGGCTCATGCAGCCAATTTAAGTGAGCAGCTATAAGGAGGAACGTCCAGTTTTTGAGAGTAATCGAGTGCAGAAGTCTCTATAGAAAAAACAAAACACTACAATATACTTTATAATCCTCCAGCCAGTTATACCACACAGTATACTCTCCAGCCACCATTATGATATATTAACTAGCTGTTATCATAGCATATATTCCACTAGTCACCAATATATTATAAAGTAAAATAGTCCTTTGACCATTATACAGTGAGCGGCCTTCTCACATGACATGTGTCTTTAACGTCTCTGGGTCTTCTCTGTATGTCTAGGCAAATAAAGCAAGGTTTTCTGCCTGCATAAAGATTTATAGTTTAAGCATTGGGAGGGGGGGGGGTGTGAATCAGTAATATTCCCTGCTTAATCACTTACAAATAAACTGATTTTTAAAAAATACTTGTATTAATACTAGATTTGCGGTAACTTTTAAACTTTGATTTTATAGAATACATATGGAAATTGCATGCAGTTTCGAAATGCTTTCACTAGATGGTGTTGGAATCTAGAGCATCACTTTCTGATGCTGCTCACAAGTCAGAACTACACAAACTGCACATGCACTTTACAAAATATCAGAGTGAAAAATAGCTGGAGACTTGTTAAAATTGTGTTGATATTATTATTATTTTTATTATTATTATATTGTTATTTATACATAGTAATGTAAAAATAAAATGCATATCGTTTCATAATAAAACATTTTAGCATCAAACACAAAATACAGTAAGCATGAGAGCTCTGTCTGCCAGTTGCTGATGAAGATATAGTCTAGAACTAAAAGTTTTTTTTATGCTGTTATATTGTAACTTCACTTTTTCACCTTCTAACTTCACTTGTTAAAGTTCTAATAAAAAGCCTGGGGATCTTTAAAAAGGTAATAGAGAGAAAAGCCATAGGTATGTTGGGGAAAAATCTCTTCACTTTGTGGCATTTTATTTTTCACTTAGGTGATTTATTTGTCATATTACATCTGATATCCAGTGATTAGAAATTAGCTTCTATGTAAAATAATCAAAACCATTTCTTCACAATTAACTTTCAGGTAGAAAAATAACCTTTATGTGAGGCATTTTTAACTAAGCAACTACTAAATATTCATGTTCACCTAATCAGACACTGATTATTGTTTCCCATGTATAAAACCAACAGAAATATAACCAGAATGTTGGGTTTGACACTCTGGGAGAGAGAATGGAGGTCCGTAGTATGAGTGTAATGACAGCCTCCAAAGAGTTGCTACAAAGTACCAATATGACTCCTTAGCCACATCCATATGTTGTGCAGTAGCGAAGACATGACCAGGAGGAAGAAAAGCATTGCACATTACCTTTTACACACTGCTAGACGTCAAACTTTTTAACCCTGGAAAAAGAAAGTACGGTTTTTAAAATGTCAGCACTGTACAAAAGTCAACCAACTTTTTCCACCACACTAAATACCATAAAAGATGACATGGGTTATTTGGGAGCAGGTTCATTGTACACTGTTCTTTAATGTACTGATAAAGTTGTCTTTGGGGTCCTAATCTGTTTAGCATGATCCAAGTTATACATAAAGAAAGACAAACACTGGGAATTTATCAAAACGTGGAGCAGACCGAAACTGGAGCAGTTGCCCATGGCAAGGGCATGTACAGCAATCAGCATCTCTCTTCAGTTTGCTCTGTTGAGATTTGAAAATGAGAGATAGAAGCTGATTGGTTGCAGTGCAAATCTGCTCCAGATTTCGTCTTCTCTTGTTTTAATAAATTCCCCCCACTGTATTTAAAAAGTAAATGAAAAATCCCTCAACATATAATGAGATAAAACCAGGGTTTTGTTGCTAGATTTGATTGATTTGATTTACACTGTAACCTCCTTCAACCCTTGAGGGTTAAAGTTGAAAAAACTATATTGGACACTGGTTTCCAGAATCTGTGGGGATGGGTTTTGGTATCTAGCATAATGCATTTTAGGTGACTTAGTTACAGTTCCCACTTTGTCAGTGATTTCTCATATAGCTTGTAGCACGTTGATGCCACCTCCAATACTTAGGCATCTGGGATGTTGTCTGCCCAAATGTCAGCAAAGGCTAACAGACGTCCGTGCAGTTTGGAAAGTGGTGGTGCCCTGTCATGCTAAAGGGAACCTGTGTGCAGGTTTGGGGATATGGGGCCAAGGGTTTGCAATAATACAGGGCTCCTTGTTTGGGTTTTGTCATGGAGGCTGAAATCTGGGAGTGAAGAAAGGAACTCTTTTTATGCCTCAGAAGAAGTGTGATTTTTCTCAGCATGATGCCTAAACTTATTTTTCTGAAGAGGTGTACTTACCTTTAAAGAGAACTATGGGGTAACCTTTTTTTCCCCATAGTTCTCATTAGGGTCACAAGCGGACATGTACTGACACTGAACTCAGTATATAGCGGGCTATTGCTGTCAAGATCCACCCCAATGGCTGATTGAAAGCGGGCTCTGCCTATCTAGAGGAAGAGCCAGCTATGCCCGTCCCCTCCCCCTCAGCAGGAAAGGGGGAATCCCTGTGGGGAGTGGTGACTGACAGTCACCACTCCCTGCAGGGAGATGATTGTGAAGTGAGCGAGTGGTGGTATGTTTTCACTCACTTCCCGATCATAAGAGCTGACGTGTGACAGTTTAAATGTCAGTTCTAACTATGGGGATGAGTGTAATTCACTCACCCCTTAGTTCTCCTTTAAATAATATCCTTGATGAGGGTGTTTAAGGCAGCTCCAAAGAGATGTTCATTCTAAAAGGGCATGTACAGCAAACACTTTTTAAATGTCTGCTCTTCTGACCTAAATTTCAAGCACCTGAGTTTTCCACTGGTTACTGATAGGAGACTCATACAGGAAATAAGACAGGAAGCATTCAGTAACCCATCTACATGTCTATCTAGTGCAGGGCTGTTGCCATGAGCTCCGAACCATCTACAAATATAGGATCAGTGTGGAATAAACCTGCTATATGTTTTTTATTTTTCCCTAATATTTGACAAAGTTGCAACGTACCCATGGCAGGTTGCAATGCAGGGCCTGCCAGGAAACACAAAGTATTGTAAAGTGCCTTCAATCGATCAACTGCAGGAAAAGTCCACTTCTTAATAAAGGCCTCTTCAAACCAGTATTGGACCACAAAATGTTTGGAAAAGTTTTAGTGGTCTTGATTTTTGGTCCTCTAAGAAATCCTAGACAGATTGCATCTTTATCTTTAAGTTGGTATGCAGCATGTCAATAAGAGCCAAAAAGGTTTTCTGTAAATGGCCAGAGGCTACCAAGTCACTATAGGTGGCAGAAGGGACAAATTCTGGTGAAATTGCATGTCTCTTGCTATAAGAAGCAGTGGTGGGAATGGCAGAAAAAGTGTGTGCACAGGACACTCCATCTAGTGACAGAGCACTCAATTCCTCACCATTTAATAATGGCCCGCATGGTTGTAATAAATGTAACATCCTGTGCTCAGCTCACATATCTTACTCAATAATGGGTCATTTGAGACTTTGTCACAACAGAGGCCGTGCAACTTCTCTGGGCCTGGAAAGCACTTTGTGACTGACACAGTACACATAGATCTGGAAAGTGCCCGAAACAGATCCCAGTGCCAGAAGGTCACATTGGAGGCAGGTCCCACAGTCATCCATCTAGAGGGGTCTGAGGATGTGCATTCCGCATAGCTATATAACCCCTTAGTGACCAGTGACATCCATAGTACGTCACTGGCACCAGGCCCGTTTAAACAGACTCCCGGCGGCCAAAGACGCCGGGACTCTGTTTAAACTTGTAAATCCGACTGTTGTCTTTACAATAGAAGCAATTAGGAGACTCAGCTGTCGCCTGATCGCTTCTCCGGGCCGGTAAACGGGCCGCCCCCCCCCCCCTTGCCCGACAACCCCGACGTGTTTCCCGGGCTTTGTTGCCCCTCTTACGGGCCTGGGACCGGCTTCTCTGGTGTTGGGGGGGAAGCTTGGGAAGATATCAGCGAATATCCGTTCGCCGATCCCCTCCCCATACTATGGGACCAGGAGCGACGCAGATTACATCACTTCCGGTCCCATAGCTGTCAGTACTGGGCTCCTGAAGCCCATGAATAAGCTATTGAAGTGCGATCTGCACTTCAATAGCTTATTTCTAGTGTAAAGGTGACACTAGGTGTTAGGATCCAGAGCGCCTCCAGGTGGCGCTGGAGCTAAGCCCTGCAGTTTGCGTACTCACCTGCGGGGGTCTCCAGGCAGCCAGGTATTGCTAGGTACCAGACCTCCACTGGGTGGTGCTGGAAACTGCAACTCCAGTGCTCACCTGCAGGTGTCTCCCAGCTGCCACCAATCATCCACCATCTGGTGCTCCCTGGGAGGTTACTTAAGCCCTCCCTGCAGTAAGGTCTGTGGCTCAGTATTGTTTACTGTTTCCTGATAAGCCTGAGTCCCCTGTCCTGTAACCTGCTGCTGTTCCCGAGTCCTGTATCCTGTGTATGTTCCCTGCTTGTTGTCCAGAACCGTGACCTGTTTATGTTCCTGAGTCCTGTTAGCTCCTTGTACCCTGACCTTTCGTCCCTTAGTCCCCCTGGTGTTTTGCTTTGCTCCCTGGGTGTGCTTGCCTGTTTCTTCTTGCATGTGGTGTTGTTTAGATGTAGTTGGTTGTTAAGACTTGTTTCTGTTTGTATTATTCTGGTTGGCATATTAAAACGGTATATAATACATTCTGCCTTGTCCTGAGTGGTCACGCGTGTTTGGTCTGCCTGTGTGGGTACCTGCGCAGGTGTGGGGTGACCTGTCCTGGTATCCCTGATACTAGGGGTCTTTTGTACCCCCAATATCACCTTAAAGAGTGCCTGTCACTGCCAATCTGCTATCACATGGGGTGTTTGTAAGCCCCCCATGTGATAGCAATTAAAGTAAAAAAAACAAAACACAGTTTTTAAAATTAACATTAAATGATACATTATTTTAAAGTCCCCGCCCCCTCAAGCATGGGTGTCTTCATGTAAACACGCGTCGGGTGCACCTATGTATGAAAATGACGATCGCGCTACACATGTTGGGTATCGCTGAGCACGCCGGAGTGAGAACAATAATTCTAAGGCCAATATTTATGCGTATTGCTAAACTGATGACCTGTGGGGGCTTTTAAAACATCATCTATGGATTTTTTGGGGTACTGAAATTTGTTGCAGTTTCACAGACGCACACAATTTGTATCCTGGGCATGTTGGGTATCTATTTACTCGTCGTAACCTCATCTTTTATATTTTATTTAATAAATGGGTATTTAATTGTGTTTTGGGGCATTTAGGGGCATTTTTCACTACATTTTGGGGTTTGATAATATATTTCGCTAATATCGTGCAACATAAAAATTGTAAACTGCCAACATTTTATTCTACAAGGTCTTGGTTTCAGAAAATATATAATGTGTGTGTGTGTGTGTGTGTGTGTGTATGGGGGGAGGGGGGGGGTTGAAGTAATTTTCAGGCCTAAAATTTGGATTTTATCATGGGTGCAAAAAACATTAAAAAAAACCTCTGTCATAAAGTGTATACACAGATTAGCTCAAGCAGCATTTAACAAAATCATAATTGAAAAAAAAATTATCTTGAGAAAAAAAATATCTAGTGAAAACAATTAAACGTTTCATAGTAGAGAAAAGAGGTCCATTCTTCTAGGTCACTAGTAAAAAAAAAACTGAGGCTTGCTGGGAGTAGGAGGTGTTATACCAAGCTGGTCACTGTTTTTTTTGTTTGCCAATGTCCAAATGTTCCTGTAGACAGCAGTATAACTTAATTATCTATCTATCTATCTGTGTTACTCAATGAATGAAAAGGATGTGTACTCAGCCTGCGGCTTTATGCATTTTTATGGTTGCTGAACTCCTTAGAAATCCTGATGTTATATCTTGAATATAATGTTTTGAATGTAACTCTTTTCTGTGGATGAAAAGGAGGAAGCCTTACTAGAAACTTTGAAATAGTTTCTTCTGTTATAAAACTGGAAGATTTTACTTTTTCCATCTGCTCCACTGATGTAACTGAAGTGTACGGATCATTATATAGGTTTGCCAGTTTGCCTGGAAACAGTCTATGCTTTATTAGGTAAGTATGGATTAAATAAAAGTGGGAAGGCTGCAACATTCCAGACAATATCCTTACTTAACCTTGAAATATGTTTTCAAACACAGTAGTGAGAGGTAGCCAACAGCAATCTAAAATTACAATTTAACAGTATAATCTATCTACTCTCAGCTGAACTTTAAACTTGTTTCAACTAGCATACTAATAAACACACCATATATAAATATGTGTATTTCCTCTACACGTGGACAAGCAAGTGGAAACATCTTTTCAGAGAGAGTGTGTTAGCTTTACACATTTTGACTGACATTTAGCAGGTATGTAAACTTAAACAATTAACGTCTTACATCTAATCCCTTATGGTCTTGTTAATATATCATTTAAAAGATTAGCAAAAAAATACCTGTTGATCCTGACAAAAATCCAGAGATCTGAACTTCCTGTGCTGCACTGTTATCCCAGTTAGTATTATTCCCAGTACTCTCTAAAGACTACAGAACACCCCCTTATTTGATGGAGAAGAAAGGGGGTGGTGGTTGTCTTGTACAGGGGACAACAGTGCTCCTCCACACATACAGTACAATGCGTTGTCACCCTAGGACAGGAAGTTTGTTACTGCCAGAATCAGAAGATGATCACTGTATTCAAAGAGAAGTAAATCCAAACCTTTTTTAGCTTTATTCTCTATTGGGTCTTTTGGGTCACAGGTGTACATTTAATAATGTACTCCTGTGACCCAAAGGCAGCATATAGCGGGCTGCTGCCCCCTATATGTTCACAGTTCAGAGCTGAGCTGCATCTGGGAATGATTTTGAGTCAGAGCCAGCTGTGCCTGTCCCTACACTGTCTTTCTCTCCAGTGTAGTATGGGGGAAGCCCTGCAAGGAGCGGTGACTGACCGTCATTGTTCTCTGCAGGGAGAAAACTGTGAGCTGAACAATTGGTATATAGAGTTGGAGTGTGACAGCTGCAGTGTCCCACTCCACTCTAAGTAATGGAAGGAGTATACAGTATTTTACTCTCCCAATACGTCTCCTTTAAAGAATTGGAAAACAGAAATATATTAGAAGCTGCAATATATAACATTTTTGTTCCTGGGTTTAGATATATTTTAAATGGTCCTTTCACCCAAAACAATTGTTTAAGGCTGGATTTACACTATTGCTATGCATTTTAATACACAGTATTTAATTTATTCATTTAAATGGGCTGTCTAATGCACCAAAATGCACCAAAAAAGGTGCATGCACTATTCTGTGCAATGCAGCACACAACAACATATAATACAATTACTACATACAACAGAGTTGTAAAGCAGATCAATTAAGATATTATTCTAATTGAAGCCATCAAATAAAAATATATATCCAATGTTGAATTTAAAAAAAATCTTAAAATAGCCAGAAATATTATATAGTTGATACACAGTATGTAGGCAGCTTTATTAGGCCACAATTTCTAAAGAAAGAGACGAAGCATAGTATATCAAGCAGATATCAATAACCAGAAATATTATACATACTTGATTAACACTATGTAAGTTACTTTAGCAAACAGCAATTTAAGATAAAAAATGTATGCAGACTGTATTAGGTACTAAAAAGTACAGTATATTATTAAGAATAGCTAGAAATATTGTAAAGTGGATGAGGAATACATGAGTAGCTTTATTAGTCTGGAATTTACCAGGGAGAGACTGTCAGAGCACATCGAAAACCAGACAATCATAAGGTGCTAGTTAAAAATACTTTATTAGGAAAAGTGTCCACAGGAGCAAGCAAAAATCATAAACAGGAAGTCAAGGTCAGGAGCCGGAGTGGGTAGTCAAACAAGCAAGGTCAGGAACACAGAAATTAGCATTGTTAGGAACAAGCCAGGAGCAGGAACCAGAGGAGAACATCAGCCAGGATCGGGTCATACATGGAATCAGGATACACTGAGCAGCTGGAAGACACTGGCCCACGAAAGGGCAAGGTCAGACTGGACTGAGTGGTTTAAATAGTGAGTGGAGTGACATTATCACACAGAGACAGGAAACTCCCATCTGCCTCTCTCAGATGATGCTCCCTCTCTGGCCATAAGAAGGAGCCTGGGAGCATTGAGCAGTCTGCTCAGACAAAGCAGAAATCATAGGTGGGTGAAATGGTAGCCAAGCCAGAATGCTACAAACCGGTTAAGTCAGGGTGGAACCCTGATAGAGACCAGGCATATTATTGAATAATAGTGTATTATTTCAGAGACAATAGCCATAAATATTGTACTGTCTCCTTGCACAGTATGTAAACAGCTTTTAATAGGCCACAGTTTTACAGAGAGAAAACAAGCAGGTTTACAGGAAATCAAGATTGGAGTGTTTTTTTTTAGCAGGAAAAAAAGCAATACGTATTGAAATGACTCCAAGTGCAGTACATAATCAGTTCTAACTAGGCAGCAGTTTCACAGGGAGACAACAGGTAGGGTGTGATAAAGAAAACAACAGTAGGGTGTGTTTTTTTTCTTAGAAATAAACCAGCAAAATATTCTACTGACTCTACAGTACTGCATTATGGCTACCAGATGGAGTTGAAGAGTATTGGAAATAAATACGTATTTCCTATTATCCTCAGCTTTATCTAGTGGTTAAAATGCGGTATTACATTACATTACATACATTTGACCTGAAAAAATACTGTATATCTAAGAGCATTAGTTGTTGTCCCTATTCATGTAGAACAAACATTGAGAAAAATTAGAACCGTCAATGGCTCTGTGAATTGGTTATAAATAGACTCCTTAGTCATTTATGATGCCAATTTTTGCCTAATAATGCATTTCTGCTATTAAGAATGTCTATCCTGTATGCAATTCTTAGCCTGATTAAGGGACAGTGTATGAGCAAGGAAGTGCTATTAAAGAACCAGAAGATGAGACCCATGTGAAAAAGGTTTAAGAACAACTTGTATAAATCAAATCAATAGCGACTGGTATATCATAAAAATTTTGTAGAGCAAATATCTGTGTTGGCAATCAGAAATATATGTCAAGAATCCTTAAATATCTTTGCAACCTATTAAGATTTTAAATGTATTAAAATTTTCATCAGCAAAGGCTTGTATTAAAAATTTGCAGATATGGGCGAAAATCCTTTAGTGGGTTCAGGTCTACAAAAATCATAACATACATGAACAGAACTCTATTCTACTTCATACAGGAATAAGAAAACTTAATGACAATTAGAACCATTGTATTGTACATGCCAATTTCTCTCAGTTTCATTAAGCACCAATGTAATTTGTATTAAAAAAAATTGCATTGATATTGTTATGCAAGACAAGTTAAATTCAGCATTCATCGTCTGAACCAGAATTAATAGTTTTGTTGGCCTCGTACTAGACATGCCTGAAGCACAAGATAACTTCATTCAGCCAAATGTCCACAGGAGAATTATGATCCAGAGTGGAAATGCATTTCCTACAAAAGAAACATTATTCTGAAGGCAGTAACTGCATTTTGTTGGCAGGAACACCTTCATTTCCCGATACTGAAAAGGGTGATCCTGCCAACAATAATAATGGTATCTGGAGAGTAGAGAACATTCCTCTTAAATTAATTTTAGCAAAGTAAAAAGTCTTAGCTGGTCTGTGAAATGCACATATAGTGAATATTTGTTGTAGCAGTTTAGATTTCAAGATTGCAAGAAAGAACTGGACTGATAAAGCCATTTAAGTTCCACGTCTCAATTATATACGAGATCAAAACATGATCTCTAAAAGGAAAGAGGACTTTAAAGGTGCTAACACAATGTTAATATTTACCCACATTTCAAAGAAATATGATTTTTAATACACATATATTAGTTATGAAAAATATAATTTAATTGCATTACAAAACCACTTTGGTGTATTAAAAAATATTTTTCAAGAATACAATCTCTATACACATACCCTCAATCCTCATCACATCTAGGTACCAGATACAATAGGTACCAATTTTCTCTGATTATACAATCTATAGACTTTTAATAATATAAATGTCAGGTCCAGTAAGGGGATAAGAATGACTCAGCTCAGGGTGTTTCGAAGACAGCCGGCCTCAACAAATTTAGTCATCAGGTAAGATCCCTCAATCATAATCTCCTATTCTGTATTGCACAACTTTCATGCTAAAAAAGAAAGGGGAATTATGCTGGTATGATGTCACATACTGCTGCAGTTGTGCTGTTTTGTTACTCTAATGGCAGGAGGATTTAAGGGGAAGCAGTGCTCCTATGGTCCACACTGGAGGGGGTATATTCTTCCCTTGTATTTAAGAGGCAATGTAAGGCTATAGCTGGGAGGTCACGCGCCATGGCGCATGCACGGGCCTCAGCTTTCCGTACTATTGGAAAGCATGCGCTGGTGCGCATGCAGACACAACATAACAGACGTGCTAATGTGGCGCACAGGAAGTGACAAGTCCTCCTCTGATTGATGACCCTATATAAACTGGACTGTTTCATTGATTAGTGCTGAATGGTCTTTCAGCTTATGTTCCTGTGTCCTGTATTTCTGCTAAGCTTGATCACCTGTTGCCTTGACACGTATTGCTTTGACTACGGTTGACTGCTGCCTGCCTTTACTTCTGCTTGTTCCTGGACTCTGCCACTGCCTGCTGCCTTTGTACCGTGCTGACCACCTAGCTTTTACCCCTGGCTTGCTTGACTTCTCTCCATCACCTGATGACGAGGGGGAGCATGGAGCCGGCTTCCCGGCTGATCAGGAAGCTGGGCGCCGTGTAATGACACTTGAAATAGGAATTGGCCGCATATGTTATAGCGAGAATATATCAGTACTCTGCACAGCGTTCTTGCCTGCACAGTGCGCTCTTCAGCTCTACCCAATCTATGGGCATTATGTCAATGTGTGACTTTGTCAGGGGTATGCGCCTTCTTTTATTAGTGTTTGAGATGGTTGCATGTCAGCCACTTTACACCCTTATTGTATGTTTTTTTTGCAAATTATAGGGGGGAAGTGGTGGTTGACTGACAAAAAGAAAAAAG
The DNA here is from genome assembly GCF_000935625.1 of Nanorana parkeri. Classification (NCBI taxonomy): domain Eukaryota; kingdom Metazoa; phylum Chordata; class Amphibia; order Anura; family Dicroglossidae; genus Nanorana; species Nanorana parkeri. The sequence continues at coordinate 522,923 of NW_017306886.1, forward strand.
GAAATAAACTTTCAGGTTGGGTCCAGTAAATTGGCTTTTTATTTGTGCATATCTACTATGTATTAGTAAATGGGGCTAGATGAACAAATATTTTAAAATATTGCAGCTAGCCAGTATCCTCTGGTAGGTTGCTAAGGAAACCTGTGGTGGATGAGGTATGTCTATGCTTCCCATACCTAGAATTTAAAGTATTTCTAAACTAAAAATATCAACACATTTTGATTTATTGCAGCTTACTGTTACTCAGATGTTTGGGCTGCATTTGCTTATTTTTTTCAAGCTTTTTTCTCCTTTACTTTCATCTGATGATCCTGCCAGAAACACATTTCTTGTCCTAGGCTGATAAGTGTACTGAGAACAAAAATAAGAGAAAAAAGAGGTCACCGGATTAAAAAACAATTTCATACCTTTATTGCACAGACATACAACAGAAATCACAACAGTCCCATAAATACTCAAAGACCTCCCCCAGTAGGAGTAAAAAAAAAAACAACAAAAAAAACAACGTTGTTATACACACTGTGTTCTGTCCGTGAATACTAAAAGTAACAAGATTGGCATTAACAAAGTCTTTGAAAATATTAATTTGATGTACCCATCATATTTTTTTATTCCTACTGAAGGAGGTATTCGGGTATTTATGGGACTATTATGATTTATGTTGTATGTCTGTGCAATAAAGGTTTTGTATTGATATTGAATGCAGTGACCTCTGGTCGAATAGGGACCCGCCGAGAATCTAAACAGCCGTTACTGGCTGTTATATACAAGCTTGTATGACTGTGCAATGCGGTCCCCCCTCCCCATCGCTGCCAGTTATCAAGAGATGTTTCCTGATGTCTCCATAAAGAATACCTGTCAATGTATATTGGCCATCACATAGGGGGCTTGTTATCCCCCTATTTGATAGCAATCAAATTAAGTGTAAAAAAAAAAATAACGTTTAAAAAAAAAAAGTCCCACATAAAAAAATAAAAAAAAACACCAAAAAAGTTTGAAGTCCCCCGCCCCCACGTGCACGCACTTATTTATAAACGAAAATATGCATCTAAATGCGAAAACAACCATTGCGCCACAGATGTTACATATCTCCGCAAACATCTGAGTTTGGGCAATAATTGTAGGGCCATCAATCACTGATAACACTAAATTGATGAGCGGTAAAAACTTTTAAAGTGTCGCCTGTGGACAATTTTAGGCATGGAATTTTTTTCGCGATTTCACAGGCGCATGCAATTTTAAAGCTTTACATGTTTGGTGTCTATTTACCCGACATGACCCCATATTTTATATTTTACTAAAAACTTTGGTGCTGATAAATGTTTTATAACATAAAGTAGGGAAAACCTGTTTTTTTCAACATTTTAGTTTTTTTCATTATATAGTAAAACATAAAAACCCCAGTGGTGATTAAATACCACCAAAAGAAAGCTCTATCTGTCGATAAAAAATGGTATAAAATTAATTTCAGTACTGCATTGCATGACGGAATAAATGTCAGTCAAAGTACTGCAGCGCTGAATACTGAAAAATGGCCTGGACAGGAAGGGGGTTTAATACCCCGGTCAGCAAGTGGTTAACATTAACTAATGTGTGTCATATTCATTTTTCAAATTAATCACTCCACTGATAATTCCCACTAATTATAACTGGAGAGATGATTCTAATAGAACCTCACATTTATTTCACTTGTATTGTTGGTCTACCTCCTTTGGCAGAACATATAAGATATGTTCATTCTTACTGTAACAAACCCATTTCTGTGCTAGCGACAAGATGGATCCTTTTCAAGTCTAAGAGGATATCTCCCTGTGACAAAAACACAATTACATAAATGTGTTAAGAATATGTGGCATGCATTATACACAGACATTCTAACCCTTCTTTAGAAACTTCTATGACTTAATGAGATCACATATGGCTCTTCAATCTCTACAACATTTAGAGTTTTCTCTGCTTCCAAGTTGTTCCAGACAAACAAATATGTTAAATATTGCCTGGCACAGACCAGCTTTTTACGGTAGTATCAGTTAGAAAGGATGCTCCATATGGCTCATTATAAAAGCAGTATTGCAACATACAAAGTGAACAGGAATATCTCTGGAAACCATTCAGACAACTTGGGATCAACTTAAATTTCCTTACAAGGCAGAAAATTCGGTACAGTGCTGATAGAATAAATTGGATCATTATACTGTTATCTGCTAAAGCGAGGTGTGATTGTGCAAGAAATGGAAGACTTTAACCTTCCCTGTTGTGTTCTTATTACAATTTAATCCACACTTAAATGGCACAGTTTTACTTGAACAATAGCAATGTGTTTTGTTTGTGGTCAAGAGTGTACTTGAATTCACATGAGCAGTGTGCATTAAGTGCACCAGGGGCCAAGCAAGCGAAACGTAATGCAAAAGAAGATTACATGTAATAGAAACAGGTAACTAAAAAGGGAAATAAAAAAAATTAGGTTAGAAACATGACTTGACTTTACTTCCTTTCATGCAGTTCACCATTTTTTTAAAACATGTTTTGTACTGATGATAACCTACGTATAAAATAATGCTTCCTTTTGTAGCTTTATTTATATAATTCAGCAATCTAATATGTCTTTTGCTTTAATACATCAATTCAGCCACCTAAAGTGTCTTTAGTAATCTCCTCCTGTCATTCCTCGCACTGCTGCTGCCATTTTGGTGTCAGAGGATTTACAGCTATACTCATTTAGGGTATGCTAAATTCTGAAAGACTGCAGCAATTTATAAAAAGACCAAAAGAGCAAAGAAGATTCTGTATAATGAATACTAAATTTAGGATTAACTTAAATAAAAGCAGCAGCTACCATTGCAATATTCTTTTTTTTTTATGAATAACATTTTCTTTATTTTCAAAAGTTACATTCACAAGTTGGAATTACATTTGATAAAGAGCTGAGATCATACCCTTAGAGGAAGGAGAAGTAACACATATTGATTCAAAGCGGGTTCTTGGATTGAATACTAGATTGTTAGTGATATTTTGGGCTAAATGTTTAATTTGTAGGTATGGGAACATGGTCGTGGAAGGCAGATCGAATTTCTCTTTGAGGGCAGCAAAAGGCAACAACCTTCTAGTAACCCTATCTGAAATATCTTTGTAGGCATATAAATGTTTGGACTGCCAAGGGGCTATCCAGTGCCGTAACAGACTAGATTGGATGTTAGGGGTCGACAAAAAAGGAGTTAATGACGATTTGCAATATTCTTTTTAAAGTGTATATCAAGGCAAAATAAAAAAAAGTTTTTCATACCTCCTTGTCCTTCTCTTGTAATAATCAAAATGTGCACCAATAAATAAATAAATATCCCGATTTCCATGGTTCCTCACACTTATTTGACAAAAAAATGGTTATGGTTTATGTAGGTATATGCCAGAGTAATCAATTTAGGGAGGGGTTTAAACAGACGAGGACAGGAATTTAAAGTGGAACTGTCAGCCTGTTAGCCATTTTAACAGCACAAATTTATATAGCAGATTCAGAACCACCTCAGGCAGCAGAGGCTTCCATTCTTCAAATCCAGAGTCAAGCTTCCCACAACAGTTAAACACCTTTGACCTTTTGTCCCATAATCAGATGATAGAGTAGCAGAACTTTAATTGTAATTTTGTGTTTTTCTGTCTCCCCTCTGTAAAGTTGTTTTATTACCAGTAAATCCTGTCAGATCCATTACTTTTCCACTTCCTTTAACAGGGTGACAATGCTGTTCGATCTGCAGTGAAATCACTCAGTAGCATTGTCACCCTGTTCATTTGTTGTTTTACATGGACTATAAGTAAGAGCCCAACCGCGACCAACACTTTTAAGTGGTTACAGCAACAGTTTAAACTTCGGAGGTATTCAAGACCCCATGATTATTTTATATAAAATGTTCCAATCTGTATGCAGTACATAATAATTAATAAGATTTAGGGGGCTATTCACAAAGCTGCTGACGGCAGCTGAGTGAACAACCCAGTTGAAGTATAGTGAGCCGAACGCTGTTCGGCTATTCCTTTCTGGCTTGTACGGCTGATTTCAGCCGTACAACGGTTGAAATCAGCCATACATCGGCTCTGTACGGCTGCCTTTGGAAGGACTTCGACTCAGCCAATCCAACATCTGGATCGTCTGAACCGAAGCTCCGGCAGCTCACTTGCTGCCGTTCGTCCCTATTCTCCGTGGCTGCGCCCAGGTATCATTTGCAGGGCTTTGGCAGGCCATTTGCCCCGCTTCGGCTGTCACTTCAGCTCAGTCGAGCCAAAGTATATACCTTCGCAGTGGCGGAACTACCGCCGGTGCAAAATAGTGAATAGCCCGTACAGCAGACCTTCAGTTCGACTTCGTGAATAACCCCCTTAGTGTGAGTTCAATCATGTTAGATTAAAGAAATTGATTGAGTTGGATGTGATTGGACTTGCAATGTCTTCACATCAACATTCTGCATTGTCCAGTAGTTACTGTATATAAAGTAGTTCTTTTAGATATCTTTAGAAATACATTGGTTATAGACAGAGACAGGGTAAGTGAAGTGAATGGAGTTCTGAGGGAATCTCAGGATTATACTTGAGAGGGGAAACCTCTTTTAAAAAATGCTTTGCTCCATTATTGTCATGATCACAGTATTATGGTGCTTTTACCCAGAACAGCATGTTGGAATTTTTAGCAACTGCAAACTTCTAAAGTGAAATGTCAGCATGCAAGCTCACAAAAAAGCCAAGATATCTTTTTAGCATGTTTTAAAGATACATTATATACTTTGTACCAACTTACAATATCCTGCTGATAAAAAGAAATGAGATGGTTCTACCAGTGTTCATTTGCATTCTACTATTCAGTGGCCTGGCTAGCTCAGTCGGTAGAGCATGGGACTCTTAATCTCAGGGTTGTGGGTTCGAGCCCCACGTTGGGATAACCATTCATAACAGTTTTCTGTTATCTCGCGACCAGAAAAAGCAGTTAACTTTTTATTCTGTGCACTATTCAGAATTGTAATGTTACCAAAATGTAAAGATAAAACAACCAGTTATTGAGTGGATTATAATTATTTATGAATAGTGTTTAAGCAATGTTTTACAATTAAATTTACACTTAAATGGCACAGTTTTACTTGAATAATTCAATGTATTTTCTTTGTGTACTTGAATTTACATGAGTAGTGTCTATTGTAGTAGTGCACTTTTTCAATTATTGATCAGAAATAACAAAACACTTTCAATGGCATTAACTAGACTGAAAGGCAACAAATAAGAGAAGCTCATTGTTAGGGTTTACGTACACTTGAAAGTGTATACCCTTTTTTGTAAAAGGGCTATTAAGAGTTATAACATATCTACCTAAACCACTGTGCGGCTCTGGTGTAGCTGTGTTGGATTCTGGTGGCTCAGGAAGGTGTAGAGCATTGGGACCCTTTTTGGCGATTTCTGGCTATGGTGGGCTCCTCTATACTGGAAGCAGCAGTTGTTGGCTTTTTTCCCTTTGACTCTGTGACTCCCATCTCCTACTGCCTGTGTGTGGGGCAGGGGCCCTCATTCCTCTCTCTCCCCCTGATTTTGGGTTCTGCCCAGATTGGTCCGTTCGAATGCACATGTGTCAACCTGTTTAATTGATATCCTCCATCTCCTGAGGAAGTGCTTTTTAGCGTGAAACGTTGAGAAATTACGTGACTCCTCCACCCCGAATATTATAAGAACCAATCATTTTTGTCTTTTGAATTATGTCATCATGTTTATTGCTTTTTTTATATCATGTATTTATGATTTGGTTTTTCAGTAGTGGAGTGAGTCTCAGGAGATATCTGATTGGAGGTTTTTCATGAATGAATTTTATTAATTAAAACATTTTTAATCACTATTTAATAAAACATATATTTTTTACCTTTAATTACCTTGGAATTGTCATTCGGCACCATTAAAACCCCATCTTTTTTCTCCTTGTGATCAATACTATTTTCAGGGGTGTGGTGTCCAATACTTAGGTCCTGGCCACAAACTAATTGCATGATATCTACCTAAACCACTTAACTTTAAAAGAGAACTTAAACCAAACTTTTTTTGGCTTTAGTCCTCTTTTGGGTCAAAGGTGAACATTTACTAATGTACTCCTGTGACCCAAAGTCAGCATCTCAAAGACTACTTCCTGTTATTTGCTGACAGTGCAGAGCACGGCTGCAACCAGAAATGACCCTGACAATATTGTCGGGATCCACCCCCTGCCTGATTGACAGCTGGCTTTACCTTTCTAGAGCCACAGTCAGCTGTTCCTGCCCCCCACCCTGCCTGTCCTCCAATGAGCACTGGAGGAACAGAGAGGGGAGGGGTAATTACTACGAGAAGCGGAGACTATCAGTCTCTGCAGGGAGAAGACCGTGAGCTGAGAGATGAGTGGCTCGTGATCACTCAACTCTCAATCTATAGAGCCAGCATGTGCCACCACCTGCAGTAGCACATGCCAGCTCTAAGTATAGGGAAGAGTACATTTTACCCTCCCAATACTTTTCCTTCACGGATGTACAATTGCTTTAGGTTTATCACAGAAGGGACAAGGAACGTAGGAAGATCCAATAACTGACTTGTTCTTCTGCTTCTAGTTCATGGTGCCATTGGAATGGGATTATATCATTAGTTCAAGTAACATGGAATCACTTACTCTAGTCCCTAGACTGACAGCTCTTATCTTACTATATCTGCACTTTCCAGATACAAGTGAGGTCACAGTAATGCAGAGAGGGGGCACACTCTTACCAGAATCAGCACAAGCACAAAAGCTTGAAGGGGAGACTTGTTTTGTATTTGTAAACTGCAGACACAGTTAAATAGGAGCTGTCACTAAAGAGTTTGAGATCATACACAGGAATGAAGAGGAGTGAAGCTTGTATCTCAGTTTCTACCAAACACAAAAGCATGGGTGGGAAACAACATACTGTGGGAGTTACGAGACTCAGCTGTGGAAAGTAATATGTGATGAGACTTTTTCTTTAGGCTTTACAAATTACCCACTTAACAGATTAAATTTGGTTGGGATATTGTTTTTTTTTTAGAAAATATCATGCTCAGGGAGTCAGAACTAAATTCCCCTGCACACAAGTAAGGACAACTTACTGATGTGCTGTTGTGTGTTATTTAATTGCTCAATGGATTTGATTGACATGATCCTAAAAAATATAAGCATAGGGCTTACCAGCTGACTGGCAATGTTTAAATTCCAGGATGAGATTTCCGTTTTATCACACACACTGATGTGCTTTCACTAAGGTAAATTGAGTATATATAGCAACAGTTTTGAGAATAATCCAATGTATACAGAATCTGTTTGAGGGAGCAGCATACATAATACAAATGACTCTATAACCAAACAGCGGTAAACCATGCATGAGACAGGGACACTCAGGAACAGTTCAAGGAGAGTCCTGCTCTTTTTTTCAGTAGGGCAACAAACAAACTAATTTTGAATGCAAGAGGGCTTTGTATCGCAAGTCCATAGCATAAACAAACAAAAGACCTACTCGTCCAAGCTACTATCTAAAAATAGGTCAGTTCCTGACTAGGGATGAGCTTCGCGTTCGAGTCGAACCTATGTTCGACTCGAACATAGCATGTTCGATAACGACCTAAAACAAACTGGCAACACTTTGACATTTTTTAGTGTTCTGTCAGCGGTCATCTTCTTCATGCAGCAGCAGGCTTCCACAGAAGAAAAAGTGAGAGCCCTGAGCATCAGTCAGCTCACATGTATAAAAGTAACAACACTGGGACGACTGGCCAAAACAAACAAAAAATACCTTATATATTTTATCAATAGCTCCTAAACGACAGCAATAAAAACCGTGATGGATCTAACCATTTAAACCAAGTTTTTTTTTTTACTTTAACACTAATATATTCAGTATGTACCTGTGCTATAAACAGTTCTGAATGTACAATTGGCCACAGAGCCATATAGAACTACCACATTTAACATTTAAACTAACAGGAAATATATGAATTCTGGACAGATAAGCCATTGTGCTCAGCTTGCTATTTCGGCATCTGCTGTCTTGTTAAATACTCACATTCATGTAACAACTTGATAATGACTCTATCTAATGTTGCATTCTTATTCCTCAGATGTTTGGCTTCTGACATCATCCACTTGCCAATACATGTATTAGTCTTGGTAATCATAATTACATGCTATCTAGTAAACAGGCTTCAGAGCGCATACATATGTTTGCTCACAGCATGATTTAAGTTTGAATCTACAAGACTAAAAAAAATCAAAATAAAAGCTTCTGTTCTAAAAGTGAAAAATTTTTAAGAGTTTAAAGAAAAACACTGGAGATGATTTACTAAAAGTAAATAGGCTGTTCACTTTGCAAAATAATTTTCCCTTAGCTTAGTGTATGAGGTGAAGCTCTGATGACTTCCATCATCCAATCATGGGCAGACAAATAAACTGTGTTTTCTATTTTACTTACATGTAGTTGGGTATTCTTTGCATAGTGAATTTTTACCACATTCACTAATATAAGGGGAAATTCCCTTGCAAATGAAGAGCCTATTTGCCTTTATTAAATCAACCCTACATGATAGTAGGCTAGCAGTTTTCAATACTGAGTCATTCTGACCACCTAAAATTGGTGGAAACAAAATTCCAGCACAAGGGGCGAAGGGGGTTCTTCACAGTAAGATCGGTTAGGGTCTGGAACTCACTGCCACAGGCGGTGATTTCAGCAAAGAATGTGGAATTGTTCAAGAAACTTTTGGACGATTTCTTAAGGGACCATAATATACAGGGGTACAGGTAACCTAAGAATGAGATCCTATAGGTTGGACTTGATGGACTAATGTCTTTATTCAACCTCAAATACTATGTAACTATGTAACCCCATTGTGTTGAGGGAAATGTGATAAAGATCCTGCTTTTCAAATATTGCGATTCAGTAATGACTCTGAAAGTTGTCACTAAATCCTTAGTTAACCTAGAGAATGCACAAGGTATGCGGCTGATTTACTAAAGATGTTGAGAATCTTCACTCAGTAAATTATAACTGTTTTTACAGGAATTTGCTTTTCGCATAACTGAATAATCAATTGGATATTTGAAATAAACCTTAATTTAGCTTATGAAATGAAGATTCTCAGCTATTTTAGTAAATCAGCCTCAGTGTATTAGTGTATATAAAAGTCAACTAGCAGATTCACTGGTCATAAACCATGATAGTAGGCTAGCGGTTTTCAATACTGAGTCATTCTGACCACAATAAAAGCAAATAGATGGAAAATTCTCATTGCATGCTGTTATCAGTCTATTAAGAACACTTTATTGCTTACATTGAATTATACTGCATTCTTTTTTTTGTGTGTAGGGTGTGTTTAGCTGAGCACTGTATGGAATTTCAACGTTTTATGACACAAGCAAGCAAAAAGGCTCCTTATGTATTAACTATTAGTTTGGGGTTTACAGCAGTGATTACTAATATGAATCATATACAATGAGGCAACAAGCAATCACTGCATTTTCTGACCATCCCAGACTCACAGATATGGGTAAAATGTAAGATTCTTGGCCTATGTGTATGTATGTATGTATGTATGTATGTATGTATGTATGTATGTATGTATGTATGTATGTATAAAGCACTCCGGAAAGAAATCTGACATTTAATTGTGTCTCAAAAGCTAAAACCAATTTGCTATTAAAGCTGAATTTCAGACAAACATCTAAATACACATTGAAAATTGATATATGGAGCTGGTTTATCAGACAGCACAGCCAGGCACTTGACTTCCACTACAGCTTGGTCACAAACATGCCTCCCACTGCTGATTACCAAATGGAGCAGCATGACACCAATGAGGTCATCACCCTGCCCTTTCCTACTGTTAGCATGTACATTGTCCGCACATGTGAGCTGCAGCAGAGCCTAATTGGCTCCATGACCTGTTCCATCCTCTCCCAGTTGGGTACCTCTGTGCAGGGCATTACAGATAGTTGATATTAAGCAATTATATACAATAGCTGAATTCCAGGGATGTATTATTGTGTTTTAATACATCCCTGGAATTCAGGGATGGACTCCAGATTAATCCAAAAAGCTGACAGGGTTTGACAATCTTAAGACTCAGATGTAAAAAGTTCAAATTCAAGAAACCTTTGCAAGCCTCTTTGCAATTTTTGGCAGCAGTCTGGTGAATCATGTCCTGATTGACCTAAGCACATTAAAAAAGTACACCATAGAGGCATGAGTTGACAGAGAGACAGTAAATGTTTTAAATGTTAAAATGAAAGTACTTTAAATGGTGTGGGCTTTAAAAAAAATCCAAAGCTGCAGAAAGAATTTAGAGCTTTAGTAGCTGTAGGCCTACGCCTTTTTTCTAATCCATCCCTTTATTTCATGAATTGATTTACTTGTTTAATTGGTCGCAGTATTTTATAAGTTTGTGTATTTGTGTAATTTGTATCAGTATTGGGCTTAGTTGTAAAGAACATTTTATTCAAGTATTGTTCTTACGTACATAGAATTGGTGTTGTATCTCTGCACTTAGGGGGGCCTTGGCAGGTCATGTGACTGGTTCTCCTCCCCACGGCTCTTTTAAAATGAATGAAGCCCAAAGCAAGCAAAGCGGAAATCACATTTATAAAAAAAACAAATGTGCTATATAAATGTTCCAGCCCCACTGTTGTGCATGTCTAAAGAAAATTTTGGATATCTGATCTACTGAATTGTTTGCCAATTTATCTTTAATTTTTTATTTATTTGAATTCAGTATTATTTTTTCTGTTGAGGGATATTGGGTTATTTACTACACACATATCCTGTTATGGCCACATAGGGGTCTATTCACGAAGCAGCCGAAAGATCTAGCCGTAGCTTGGGCCGATCCTTCGGCTAGCTTCGGCCCCAGGACCCCATTGGTTCAGTAGAACCGAAGGGCTGCTGTACGGGCTATTCACAATAGCCCGTACAGCTCCCGAACTTAATAAAGAAAAAGAAAGAAAAATCAGTGCTTCTCTCCTGGGCGGTCGGGAGCGTGAGACTCTTTTCGTTTTTTTTTACGGCAGCAGAACCGCCGGCCAATAGAATAATATTGGGTGCAGCTAGCTGTCATTGTCTTTTTAACTATTTTTCTGTTCTGCTCGGTCCCTCTGAGGGACCGAGCAGAACAGCCGAGATGAATGCCGCTCAGCGGCATTCGGCTATTCACTCACTGCTGTTCGGCATCTATAAGAATAGACCGAACAGCAGCGAGTAGCCTGCCGGAGGTTTGGCTTAGCCGATCCAGATGTTGGATCGGCTGAGTCGAACTCCTCCTGCACTTTGGGTCGGCCGAACATGCTGAGCATGTTTGGCCGACCCGAATACACGTGAAGCCACCCGATGTACGGCTGATTTCAGCCGATATACGGCTGAAATCAGCCGTACCAGCCTGAAGTGAATAGCTGAACAGCGTTTGGCTCACTTCACATCAGGTCGGTCTTTCACTCGGCTGCCTACGGCAGCTTAGTGAATAGACCCTTTTGTGACAGGGAGGAGAGTAGGAGTGATCAATCTAGCTCTGGCAAAATTGCATGCTCCTCAGTGGCTGGTGTTTCCAGAAGTCAAACATGCCCCTGCGTCAGTGGTGTCACTGGAAAAAAAAATGTCCCCATGTTGATGGTTTCACTGGAAGGATAAAATGCCCCTGCATTGGTGGTTGCACTGGAAGGATAAATGCACCTGTATTAGCAGTGTCATGAAAATCAAAACATGTCCTTGCGTTAGTGGTGCTACTTATAGGAAAATAATGCCCCTGCATCAATGCTGTCTCTGTTAGGAAATTTAAAAAAAATGCAGCTTCATTAGTGTCAGTGAGAGCAAAAAACGGTGTCAGTCTGAGTAGGACTGTTTTGGAATCTGTGACATTGAGATGAGGGGAGATGGAAGCTTGTGGGGGCATTTTGGGGTTCCCTGAGGGAGATAGGGTGATATTAGGCTCTTTATGGAGAGTGGAGCTCAAAGTCACAGGCCTCCTTCACAGTGCAGTGCTCACCCAGGAATAAAAGCAGCATCTCCTTCTTCCCCTTTCTGGTTATGTATTATGTTACATTATCAGGGGAAACAAAAAGAAGGGCACTCTATCCTCACTCCCCGTTAGGCACCTCTGCAGGGAAAGTGGTCTGTTGTCATTTGGCACCATGTCCCCCTGCGCTCTTCCATCCACAGTAGGCTGCTATTGGAGGGAGCAGTAGCTATTATAGTTATGTGAATAGCCCGTACAGCACCCCTTCGGTTCTACTGAATCGAAGTGGTCCTGGGGCCGAAGCTAGCCGAAGGATCGGCCGAAGCTACGGCCAGATCCTTCGGCAGCTTCGTGAATAGACCCCTTAGTCTTCTCAAAGGGTGGATTTGCTGATTACCTAAATTTATTTTCAGGCTGACTAGATCCTACACAAATTCTGGAAAGTAAGATAAATTTACTGTTAGGGTTCACTTACACTTTAAGTACATGTTTAACAATGCAGAAATAACATTGGAAAAATAGTCCCTTAGTTACTGTAAGCCTAGGGCAAACATGCTCTAAACTATATATCCGCTTCTGAATAAGCTAATCTATTTATGTTGGTTAAGTGTTAAACATGCTTTCCTTAATGATACAAGGCATTTTCTGCCAACTTCTCATGTGATAAATGACTAGTACACTGAACATACAGCTTTGTCAAATGCATTATTATATATCTCAGAAGACACAGTCTTGTTAAATATTCAGTTCTTTGTTTTTGAGCAATTTTTCAACAAAATGAGTTGTTTAGTAAATTCCACCATTGGGTATCTATCCATCAAATATTAGTCATTGCTGAATCACTCCTTAAATAATGTAAAACTCAGTCTGTTATATGAACACAGATATCTAAAATGCTGGGTATTGCTTAATTGATCGTTGTTTTTTCTAAGCTTTTAAAAATTATATAAACAGCTGTATGTTATTATGTTCTTGTAGTTTATTCTAAAAGTAATTTTATGGATTTTAAAAACAAAACCGGCAATAAATGTCAATGTCTAAGCGGCATAGTAAATTACTGTTTTGATTTTGGTAATGCTTCTGGAAATCTGCTCCCTCTGATGTCTTTGTGGTTGTGGTAAAAGTGAATTTATTGTCTAATTGCTTTATCAGCAAAAACATATTAATACTGATTAAAAAAACATAGCAGTGTGCAGATCCAGGGTTTTTATCCAGCAATCATTAGAGGTCAGGAGGGAATCTTTTTCCAACCAAATTTGTACAGAATGACATAAGCAGGTGAATAAAGGTGTAAAGCCAAATCTTTTAGAGTGCCTCTGTACCCTGAAATGTAAAGTATTCTGTGATGTGGATAGCATTTTCTGGGACTGAAGTTTTGAAGAATAAATCCTTTGCCCTTTCCTCCTTCCATGCAATTACTAGTGATCATAAGCGTTTTTATTTTGTTAATGCACCAATACTGATGCGCTAGAAATTGGAGGTAACAGGCCCAGGCTCCTATATAGTTCCTGAAGTCAGTATTTTGCAGAGCAGGGCATTCTAGAAAATACCCAAAGGTTTTTGTTGGCCCATTGAAGTTCTTGTGTCAACAACTTACCTTTGCTTTGGTCCCCCACTGATGAGTTCAGCTGCTATTAGCAGGAGAAGCTATACTGTGTAAGTTATGAGTCCCTCAAGTCATAGCTTACCCAGGGCTATCAACATTCTCCATTAGGCAGCACTAGTAATTGCTGATTGGTCTAGCACTGTCACGTGAAGTGAGTCATATGCTTTTCCAAATCCTGAAGTACTGGACGTTTTTTGCCCTGTATGAAGTAAGAAAAGAAAAAGGAAAATGTGGGTATATGTTGGGAGATTAAAGGAAATCTATTACTGTGTCCTATTTGGGCAAAGCATGGGTTTGATTTAAAGAGGAAGTATCACCACAGCATAAAAAGTTTTATTATGCTCAGAGTTCTTCTCCATTCTATTAAAATGGAAACTGAAATTAATAAAAATGTTTTTATGTTTGTTTAACTGGTACTTGGTTGCTCTTGCATCTGGATGTTGGACTGTCATGACTCCTTATCTGCATACTTGTTGTCAAAAAGTTTTAAAGCCAAAGGATCCATGACATCCAGGGGATTAGCATTAGCAAGTCCACCCACAACCGATCTGGTATAATTAAACTGTGAGCAGTATCACCACTAGCTTCATTTAAACTCAAGTATCCCAGATGAGATACTCTTTTCTACCCTTAGACAAATAGTACCACTATTCCTGCAGCATCAACAGGAATTCCAGTGCAGTCCTTTTGCATTTTCCACAGTGTAATATAAATACGTGTATAATCTAGCATTGTGAGCCACTTTATATTGGCTGCGGTATAAGGGAAGAACTGGAAAATAATATGCATAAATCTCATTGCCAGAATGATTTACAAACACAACAAACTGGTGGTTGATTCAACCTTCTCCTGTTTACCTAAAACTGACCTCCATTATCTATATGGTATGGACTGATCTTTAAAACCCTAAACTCAAATGCATACCACAAACTTATGAAACAGATGTTTGTTTTTCTTTTTTGTTTACTTTATTGTCTTTTTTGTAGGTTGCCCCCATAATCAAAGAAAGGATGATGAGAAAGGGAAGCATGATGGTGGGATATCAACCACACCGCGATAGAGTCAACTTCTTCCGCCACATTATCATCAGCCCCCAAGTGAGCCGTGAAGATATGGATTTTGTGTTGGATGAGATTGATCTGCTCGGCAGAGACTTGTAGCTGTGGCACAGCAGCACAATGTGCTGCTCTTATATGGCTTGATAAAAGACTGCAGCATTTTTACACTGAACAAACACTATAGTATAGATGTAGACTAGACTACTAATTAGATATACACAGGGGTTGATTTACTGAAGGCAAATAGGCTGTTCAGTTTGCAAGGCAATTTTTACTTTGCAACAGAAATGTTCTCTCAGTTTAGTGAATGTGGTGAAGCTCTGCTGACCTCCATCAACCAATCATGTGCAAGAAAAAAAAAATGTTTTGTTATTTTTGCAAGATTGGGTATTCTTTGCAAACTGTATTTTCACCAGATTCACTATGCTAAGGGAAAATTCCCTTGCAAAGTGAACAACCTATTTGTATGTAGTAAATCAACCCTATAATCTAATTTCCCTCACTGTAATCAAGCATAATCTATACAAGAATGAGATAATAATTCTGCTCGACAAAATACTTTCAGCTTGTAGAAAAAACAGGCTATACCTTAACAGTCTACTTTCAGTTACATGTATGGTCATTTTACTATATATCCTATAGAATGTTTATGCCAAATGACAAATATTCATAGTGGCATGGAAATTTTCTAAATTGAAATTTCTGATGATTGTAATGGTCTTATTTATGCTGCTGTCGGTAGGAATATTCAGGTATTTATTTGATGCTAGCTATTCTCTAAAACATGCATATAGTATCAAATGAGCCCTTACCCAAGGTTAGGTCAGTTAAAACATTACACATTTTAATACAGTCTGCTGAGCATTGCAGCAATCATGCAAAGGGCAGTTCCACCTTGTGCTTCTTCTGCCTGGGCTCAATATCAGAGGATTTCCCTACTGCCTTGAATGACAGGATTTTCTGATATACGCTCCTTACAGGCAGAGTGGCTGCATGTGGAAGTACTTGACGCATAGCTTTGAAATTATGACTGGTAATGGGGGAATCAGGGTACATGAGGGCCTTTGTTGAAGAGCTTTGGGCTTGCTGGATGACCTTGCTTTTGACACGGCCTTTGAGGTGTTGCTGAGATCATTCAGAATTTATTGACAGGTGCATCTGACCTGAATATGACCTCCTTGTGAACTGCATTTCACCTGCTTTTAACCTGCTTTTGTAATGCTCTAAACTTTCATGGGGAGAGAGATGCAGTTTTGATCGAAAAAAAAGGCCCTAATTATTACCCCAGTAAGCATCCCAAACCAATTCCAACCAAGAATAGTTAAGTGGAGTACTTTTTTAGCATATATATTCAATGAAAACATGTTTTCTACATATAGCAGAATTAAAGCTTAACTCCAACCACATAAAACATAATTAAAATTGAATCACCCTCCCCTAATAAAGAATATATTGGGGTTTTTTTTGTTTTTTTTCGTGAGGGAGACAAGCACACAGTAATACTCACCTTACTCTACTATCTTTCTACCCAATGTTCCCAGTAGTAATAACTGGTCCTCCAAAGCCACTCTTTCTCTACATGCTGGTCGTTTTAATGCCCCTCTCACTGATGTCATTAAACTTGTAAATGGTGCTTGACCAGTGGCCATATCATCAGGATGGGATGTGGCTTCTGGTAAGAGGGCCCTCCCACTTTCCATTGCTGCCTGGACCATAGAGTAAGGTGAGCTTCACTGTATACTAGCCTATCCCCATAAAAAGAAGAAAACACACATTTTCTTCATAGGGGCAGTGTGGAGACATTTGTTCTTATTTTTAATGTGCTTAGGGTTAGACTTAAAATAAATGTGCAATAGTTTTACAGAATAAGTAGAATGAAAATGTAAAGACTCAGGAAATAAAATTAGTTTGCGTCTACCTATAGAACAAAATACCTATACATTTATTTTTCTGTTAATAATGGAATCAAGTTTCTTATGGTTTTTTTTTTCTTTTTGCTATGAACTCAGGTTGTCTCCTGAAACAATCTATGTTGTATTATTTTACATATACGATTGATTAGTATTCAACCTTTATCACATGTTTTCTTTTACTACTAAATGAATTAGATCTTTAATGGTGAATGATTATGCACAGAAGAAAGTGGTCTGATCTTTGTTGACTGTTGGCACTGCTAGTTTAAATAATGCAATGACTAACCTTCTTTTTCCTAATGATAAGTATTGGAATTTTTCTGTGAATGCCTTTCACTCATGTTTTTCTTATGTGTTGGCTAAATTAAATATTGTTGCATTAAAAAATTACCTGTCAGGTCTTACATAGTTAGTAAGGTAACAGTACTGGAAAACAGACACTTTATTGCCTGGCAAGTACTAGTATTTATCTTTATATCAACTGTTGCGTGCCCTGGGACTCTACGCCTATGGTCCTGATTGAACACAGAACCTCAACTTCCTAAGACGATACTAAATTCACTAAGACTACCAACAATGCATAGGTTTCATACTCTCAACAGATTTACAAAATATAATAATAATGGTCTATACTGAAAATAATGTGATTAGAGGGGTTGCAATCGCACCTCCAAGAAGGCAGGTTAAATTTAATACCAAGCAGAGAAGGAATTTTCTGGACCTAATGCAAAAAGGGACCAGAGATAAAATCAGAGCTGTTCCTACCATAAGGCAAGGAGAGAATATTGACTCACAAGATTACTTTGCAGTTGACATGATGCAGGCTTTTCACTTTGTCTTAAGGGCTCTCATTTGCTTTACGGGTGAAGCAGATACATATTTCCCTCTTTTACTCTATGTCAGGAGATGCACCAATGCTGATCCTTAGCATGAGAAAGAAATGCTTACTGCAGAAATAGTTGGGGCTTTTCAGTACTATCTTGAGGGACAGTAGGAATACACCTGCATAAAACCATATTAATGGTTTCAAAGCATTTGCTTGTTTTCGGGTTGCGGCATCTATATCTAAAGCTAAACTGAGGAAGATATAAATGACACAAATTAAGACAACCCACATATTCATTAAATATATTTCATTATAATTTCTGAATAGAAGCTGAATTTGGCTTGGTATCAACCTCTTGCAGTCCCTGTACAGCAGAGTTAAGAGAAGGGGGGGGGGGAAACAGAACAATCAGGTGTGCTGTTATGCAAGCAGCATGCTAATATAAGGAGTGAGTAGATTGACAAAAATATATGAACTCATTGGTGTTCTGCTTCTCCTTTCATTGTCCACTCACAGGGTGGAGGTGGTGAGAGGACCTGTAAATAAAGGTGAAACTAGAGCAGAGAAAGGCCAGGCCCCCCTCTCCCCAGTTAAGACTGCTGTACTGCAGAGTTATATCAATCTTAAGACTGGATGGACAGAAATAGAAATCCTTTTGGCTGGTTAAACGACTCTCATCTATGTATTTAACAGTTTGCCTGGAGTTCAGCTTTTAAAGATAAGCTTTATTTGCAGGTGAAATGTAGCATGAAAGTGTGAAAGTGACAATCACATTAAAAACTGTAAGCATGGAAGATGCTCGTGCCCTGTCTTATAATAATCCTTTTTCAGTGCATTTAAAAAAAAATACATCTGTGCCTACCTTTGCATTGATTAGAACAATGGATAAAAAGGAATTTCCCAAAAATTTCAGCTGAAACATTTTTAGCTATACAGTCCTACCCAACAGCTTTTGCCAAGTATGCAGTAATTCAGCCATACATGTACATATATATATTATATTAAATAATTTATGCCTACAAGATTTAGAGAAGATATTTTCAAATTGCTGCACATAGCAAACCATGGTAAACCACTTTTTGTTTCAGTATGGCTTAGAAAATAAACTACAACCAAAGAGCATAACGATATCTACAGACATTAGGTGTTTGCTGCTAATATCTGCGATGTACACAGTCCATGGATCCGAGGATTATGCAATAATCACATTTTTTTTATGGGGTACAATAGAACAGTGCTTTCTCAACCAGCCAGTTCAGCTGCTGACATAAATAGTGTGTGTACTGTTTAATGTATGTGTTAGGATGGTCATAGATTGATAATCGTTGCTTGGTCCAGTCAAATAGCCAACCACCTCCAATCCAGGGAAGCAGCAGACAGAACAGTAAACCTCTCTTGGGAAGGAAGATCGAACAGACAGATTTGAAATCCTTGCCTATTCTCTGATTTATACCAAGTGATTAGTAAGCAATAGCAGCCGGTCTTCTTGCTTTCTTGCTCAGTACCTCTTCCTCATTACATGTACCTAAAAATGTATGCCTTGGCAAACTGAATGTAATGGCTGGCTGACAGACATGCTTCTGGGCACAAGGATCAAGACTAGACAATGGGCTGCTCTCATACAATATGAGGTCTATTTATATCAAGTTTGAAACGCCATTCACCCTATGAATCTTTCCAACCATTTGCTCTGTGCAAATAGATGCAAAAAGGAATGTTCTTAGATATATTGTCTTTTCAGGTCTAATGTATCTAATGTAATATTGAATTTTGGCCACTAGATTAAGTTGAGGAGCAAATAAATAAATACTTATTCCCTATGTTCCTCAGATCCATTTAGTGGCCAAAATGCAGTATTATATTACATACATTCAACCTGCAAATATATCCAAGAATGTTAATTTTTGCATCTATTCACACAGAACGAACATTCAGAAAGATTCATAGGTGAATGGTTACATAAATTAGTTATATATCTCAAAGTGTATAGCCAGCTTTAGGGGGAGAAAGTTTTTTGGAAATCATTTCATTTAAGAGGGAAACATGTTGGTGATAGAAGTCAGATGATTTAGCTCCAACTGCTAATGTTTCAAATCTCTCAAGCTACTCTCAGCTACAGACCACACACATGTAGCGCTGCTGGGCAATTGATTAAATTACTGTAAATGTAGTTTGAAATAAAAATAGATTTTTAGTACAGTAAATAAAATATGACAATATAATATTTCATAGTTACCACTTGCAATTTCTAGAGTATAGTAACTGGTGGTTTTCTGAATTGCTCTACTGTGATGTTAATGATTCTGAATAACCTGGTGGAATTTGATCTCTAGCTAATAAGATCAACTCAGAACATACAAAGGAGTTAGTCAGCGACACACCCATCTCCTTAACTGTGTTCACATTTAAAAAGTAGCAATCAAAATGTGCAAGACTAAAATTTTACAAAGGATCAGCTCATAAACCTGAAAATGTTCAAAACATTTTCTTTTAACTAAAACTTACCAAAACTCAGTATAGTTTTCCTTTAGAGATGTGAGCATTTGTGTCTATGTATATGTATATCTTTATAAAAACAGATCTTGTGTAGGGTTGTTATTAATTGTCTATTAGTTACTGATATACAGCCACATTTCTGAAAAATATAAAATGTTATAAAGCCTGCTAACAATTTGAGAGTGTCAGTAACTAGTGCATGGCAGGTCTCCCCATTGGTTGTTTTTGTTTACCTTCAACTGTTTCTTATTTTTAAGTGTAAATCTAGCCATACATGGCTACATTTTTCTTGTCCAGCCTGTATAATTTTACACCCGACCCAATTTTTGTCAAGCTGGTTGGACATGGCCAAGCCACACGCGGCTTAAAGTTTGGATGATTCAGTAGGAATCAGCCAAAGTTTAAGCCATGTACGGCCAGATTAAGTCCACCCAAAACCTTTATTTCCAGCATTTTATAGAGCGGCAAAGAGAGTTGGTTTTTATTGTTATCTGTGATCCCCCTGTGAAGTTCTTGGCAGACTTTCTATCTGGGAGACTCAACAGATTATAGAAAACTAATGAGAAATCCTACCTATCACATGCAACACATTTTCCTCAAGATTTCCTCAAATCCTATTCTAATTACAACTGTAAAATGTTAGACATCCCCTCATCTCCTAATCAAAAAGGTGAAAGTGACACAAAAGGTAAAACCAGAAGGATCCTAACAAATGGTCACACTCCTTTTAGTATCAAAGATGGCTAAAATACAGAGATAGCATTCTTAACCCATAAAAACAATTAAATACACAAACCTTAGCCACATTTCATCCTATGCGTACTATGACTGAACGCTGACATACAATATATCAAAGGGGAAAATCTCCAAGGATAAAATACACTCTCAGAACCCTGAGATACAGATATTCAGTGCTCACAATCCACATTTGTGATGTACACGTGAAATGTAGCAATCCTCAATGATAAAGGATATATCTCCAACATCCAGTGTTAGCTCACAAAATGCAAAACATTAATGTATTGCCATAATGTATCCAATAGGATCATCTAAATGGCAATGGAAAATTATACATCCAGTATACCTGTGAGCATGGAGAGGTCCGATCATGCCCCACATGTATCACTGTGCTCTGCCCCTTCCTCTGGAGCTCAAGAAGGTGAAAGTGGATATGCTCAATGAAGACACAGAGATCAACAAATACCGGATTGTGATCTTAACCCTTCCCCATTCTAGTCAAAATTAAATAATATGTTTTAGCTGGTAACGTTAGGCATTCAACAAATTGATGCGTAATGCTTGAACTGTGATTCCTAAGAACTGTAAGCAGATGTACTGTACCTTAAAACATCAAATTAATAGAGATAGCTGTAATTTAAAAACATTTTTTTTTCTTTTAGTTTTTTTTTAATTGGTCTTTTTCTTCTTTGTAATAGATTTGTGTTTGACAATTGACAGGTTTGATTTTTATCACATTTTTGCATAACTGTTAAGAAATTTACTTTTATGTGCAGTGTGTTATCTCCAGTATTAAAATTACCAAATGATTTAGCACAAGAAAAATGACAATAAAATTAAAATGTGTTTGCTTTCAAGTACAAAATTCTAGTTCACCTTACATTTGAAGAAAAAAAGTGTAACTTCTTTACTTTGTATTAGAATTAGAACTTTTGCTAGGCTTTTATTACCACTTGTACTGTATCTCAAATGCCACTTTTCTCTCAGTTTGTGAGCGGTCACTGGAACAGAAAATAAGGGGTTCTCTCCAAACAGTGCACAACCTACAATGAAATTTCTCTGTTTTAGTAATGTTGGGAATGGTTACAACCTCTGTCAGTTTTTACCAATGTATGTGTCCCCATTGGGAACATTCCCTGAGTCTCCTAATGGTTATCAGATCCGACAGAGGTTCTAATGCTTTCCCACTATCCAAAGCTTGACACAATGGCTGGATTTCCACTTTAAAGTTCTTTATCCGCTTAAACAACATTTTCCACCCAACAGAAAAGCCTTGTCTTTCTGGGATTTAGTACATTAAGTACAATGAGAATGTAGTTCCAGAGGCAATTGCTAGTTGGAGATCTGCATCAGATTAATAATCAGGAAGATAAGGGGAGATACGCATTCGATAAGGCAAAGGGTAGTGTGAAAACTGTGGTGACCTATAGTAACAAATCGGCATTCATCTTAGAAATCTCACCGCAGTAAACTAAGATCAAACTGACTGATGTGGGTTGTAGCACTATGCCATACCTCTTGCTATTCCATCTAACAGTACTTAAGCACAGAGGCAAATTTAAGCCCTTTATTGCTCTCTTTCTCATATCACAGTCATCTATTAATGTCAGGACCAGCTGTGGACGCACGCTGTCAGAGCCAATAACGACGAGTGGTTTCACCTTTAGCAGCCGCCGTTCCCATAAGGCAAGCACACCTACCGGTACTTGGATGCCGCCAGGACTTAAACTATTTGCTCTAATCAGGTGATGCCACAGGCTGGCCCCCAGGCCAAGGAGACGTACTGACTGATGCCAAAGTACAAGACAGGAACAGGAAACAAATACAAGACAGAAACTAAGATACAAGAAAGGTAAAGGATTAAAGAGCCAAGGCAAGATTAGGATAAAATATCAAGGCCGGACTGGGATTCAGGATCAGCATACAGGCTTGTGTAGACAGAGCAAAGACATGACAAGGCTGGAACTATCACAAGCCCAGGGCCCTAGCCTGGAACTATCACAAGCACAGAGCCCTGGGCTTGTGATGCTTAAATAGAGCACAACTTAACGTGATGCTCTGACCTCTTTTACTGTGTCTGGCACAAGTGACCGCACCTCCCCGAGGTTCCTCTCACTTGCTCAGTTTTATCCACACACCCCCAATAGGTGGTACCCTCCCATCGCTAGATTGGAGGGTACATTTCCGCTTTTGCTTAGGCTATCCGCCTACTGTAGTCACCCTTGTCTCGGTGTAGGCGTCTCAGCCTGCCCTTGCCCCCTTTTTGCTCCGCTTCCATCACTCCCTCATTCCCCCTTTCCTGATGTCCCCCCCCCTCCCCACCCCATCTCCTCCCACCTCTCCAATTCCTACTGTGGGTCGGCCCCTTCCAACATGGCAGCAGTGGGCCCGTTGCGTCTCACCACATACAATGTCAAGGGACTGGGCATCCCGGAGAAGAGATCCAGGCTCCTGGTGGACTTGAAAAAGGCAGGTACGCAGGTGGCTTTTCTGCAGGAGACGCATATTAAGTCTGACAGGGTGCCCAAACTCAGGAATAGGGACTTCACGACCTCCTATCATTGTCCGTCCCCCATTGCCAGGTCCAAAGGGGTGAGCATTTTACTCTCCAGGAAGGTGGCATGGACGTTTTCGAGACCTTAGGATTGACCCGGAGGGTAGATTTTTGTTTGTGAAGGGTCTGATAGGGGACGCCCTGGTTACACTGGTAAACCTATACCTTCCCAACTCAGATCAGGTATCATTTTTGCAACGGACTATACCACTCCTCCTGGAATTTGAAGAAGGCCTGCTGATAGTGGGGGGCGACTTTAACTTTGCGTTAGACCCCTTACTGGACGTGTCTAGAACAGCCTCCCACCTCCCCTACTCCCGCCTTAAGAGACTTAAATCGGAGCTGCACCTCCTCAGACTGACTGACGTCTGGCGCACTCTCCACCCACAAGTTAAAGACTTCACATTCTACTCCTCGGCCCACAACACGTACTCGCGCCTAGATTATTTCTTTCTCCGGCACAAGGACCTATCCTTGGTCGTCGACGCATCGATTGGGGACATTTTGCTGTCAGATCATGCCCCAGTCCACATAGCGCTAGATCTCCTCCCTTTTGTCCCCAAAAGCCCCTCGTGGCGCCTGAACGAGTCGTTGCTGCAGGATCCGGGGATACGCTCTGAGCTAGAACGCACGATCGGTTCCTACTTCTCAGAGAACTCCTCCGACTCCCTGTCACCCTCAGTAATATGGGAGGCACAAAAGTGCGTTGTTAGGGGCGTCTTGATCCGCCACGGAGCCCGTAGGAAACGGGAGGGGGCTCTGAGGGTGGCCCAACTCTTCGCCAGACTCCACACTCTAGAGTCCGCTCACAAGAAGTCGCTGGCGGCTACCCATCTCAAGGAGTTGGTTCTACTCAGGAAGGAACTCAATGATCTCCTCCTCTCCAAAGTACGCCATGGCCTTTTGAACGGCCGTCGTACCCTTTACGAACTTTCTAATAAACCGGGCAGATGCTTGGCATCGGCCATGCGGGGCTCCCGACAAACAATGTTCATACCCCACATTATGAGCCGGTCGGGGAAGAAACTGACATTGTCCGCTGATATGGCCAAGGAATTCCAGTGCTTTTACAGCATGCTGTACAATCTCAGGGAAGGCTCAACTGCATCCCCCAATCCCCCTGATGGTATGACTCTGACACATTATCTTCGGGATTCGGGGGTGCCCACTCTATCACCTGAGATAAGGGACCAGCTGGAAGCCCCGATCTCCCAAGCGGAACTCGACCTAGGTGATGGTGGACTTGACGGACAACCCCGCAGCTTGCTTGCTGCACTTAAGCACCCTGCCCATTAGGAAATATAAAAAATCACTGTCGAGACACCTCCTGAATGCTGCCCGCCAATGCATCCCTCTGCTGTGGAAACAGACCACCTCCCCTACCCTTAAGTTATGGTTCACCAAGGTGGACGAGATATACCTGATGGAAAATCTAACCTCCACACTTCGGAATACGGAAGAGCTCTTTCGGTCCACCTGGAGACCATGGGCCTCTTTTCAGGGCACGGATGAGTACCTTCGGGCCATGCTCGTGACGCCCCCCTGAGCGCTGGAACAGACCCAGATCCTAGGTGCTTGACCCACACACACCCGCTCCCCCCCTTACCCCCTCTGGCCTCCCTCGTCTCTCCCCTGGTGTACCCCCTATACTTTTCCTTCTGATCCAACCCAGCCCTCCTTCTCCCCGTGTCCCTTACCTTTGCTAAGCCCATACATACTCCTTCATAGGTGCCTTTGCATGCAGGGAAACGCTCCTCTAATGTTTATCTCTCGCTATTTGTTGTACCGATACACGGAGCCCCACAGTCTCAACAGTGTAATTTCAACCTGACTACATTTTTTACACCACCTGTGCTCCTACTATACATCCCATCGCCTAGATGACACTAGGAAGGCAGTAATAGCAGATTGACCAATGTATCCATTGAGCCAAACCACTACCCTGTAACTGTAATGTGCACATTGTACTGTATGCATGTATTTGTGTTTTTTTTTTTACACCCCCTGATTTCCTCAGGAGATGTTGTAATGCTGTTGGGGTGACCACCCCCCCCTGTACTGTTGTACTAAGCACTTGTCAAATAAAGTTGACTTCTGATAAAAAAAAATAAAAATAGAGCACAACTAACCAGTGGCGTCACAAGGGGGGTGCGGCCCGCACCCGGGTGAAACCATTGGAGGGGTGACACCAAAATGACTTACAGTCATTTTGGTGTCACCCCCCTCTGAAAAGTTGGGCGCTCGGTCATGGACCAAGCGCCCGACAGTATCAGGAGAGAGGAGGGGACCTGGCGACATACCTTATCCCGCCGGGTGACTGTCCCCTCCTCTCTCTGCTGGCGTCCATCACCAAGATGGCCGCCGACAGGTATCAGAATACTACTGCGCGTGCATTTGACAGGCTTCCAACAGTAATACCTTGACAGCAGCTGTGAAAACTCTGTGTAAATAACCCACTGTACTTACTTTCGCTTTAGTTTCCTTCATCCCTCTTTTTCCCATTTGTTAGAATCAATTTTTTTTTCTGTTGGCCGACCTTAGCTAATAGAGACAAAAAAATGGTTCCAGCTAATCAGAAAAGGAGGGGTGATGTAAATGCACCCACAGAGGTTTCAACAGACTCTTTTGCACAGCTACTGTTACATGGGACAGCAGGAGGAATTGTACAGTTCTTTTAAATACTTAAAGACCAGTGACAGAATATTTCTGTCATGCAGGAAAATGAGCGCTGGTCTATTATGGCTCATTCAAACGGCATGCAAGGGGCCTTAAAGCACTGAGAGACAAATAATCCTCTAAGAAAATCTTTATACAAACATTATTACATGGAAGAGCTTATTTATGTGTTTGCATGCTGTTACTGTACATTAACTTGCAATTATTTTTTAACTGCTGTAATATAAAATGTATTGCAAAAACAGTGTGTCCATAATTTGTGGTGAGAAGCTCAGTTGACAAATTGATCTGCCATTGCAGGCTGTTAAATGGGTCCCTTAGTAGTCCACATATGAACCATCTGCAAAGGATTAATCTCCTTCCAGATGTAAGTAAGGATGTTTTATATATTGTTAAACCAATAAATCGGGATTATGTGCACTCAGAAACCAAATGTGCACTGATTATGCACATAGAGCTCAGGCTGTGGCATGGATCACAGGCTTCCCCAGTGAACTAGTCCAAATTACTAGTTTATTAGTATAAATAATCTATAAGTTCAGATCGAATGGCTGAGCAAACTGGTCATATTTGATCAGTCCGGCTGTCCGTATCCCCAGTTGCCTGAATGAAAAATAAATTTTTCTCCAAAATGTCTTTGGTCAATTACATCTTCAGAACCCTTGTCGCTTTTGTTTACATTCTATATTTACAATAACCCTTTGCAAGGTACCCTCTCAGTGTTGGAAGACATTTGGTCTGGTATGGTATAGGAGTGGAAGGGGGTGCAAGCTCACTATCCTGCCTTTCCTGGCCACCCAGACTGAATGCCTGGATAAGGATCTGGTTTGAATTTTAGGTGGAACCCCATGCCTTCATGAGGATCTTTCAACATACCAAAGGATTTGTAGACTTGTTTAACCAGCCATGCAGCCCAGGCACCTTTACAGAATTCTACAAAAACATAAAATTAGCATTCAATTCATTACAATATTCATCTGCCTTTAATTATAAAAAAAATGTTAATACCTTTTTGGACCCGGGGAGACCAGGTAGTGCAGAGGAGAGAAATATTTCACATGCTAAAGTTTCCATACTTATGGACAAAAGGCAAAACTCTCCCATTTCTTCTTAAGTCTTCTTATTTATTTCATATGAAATGTCTATTTGGATATTGATCATCTAAACATTTGAAAAAAGTCTACAGCTAGAGTTCTTTAGAAATGAAGCAAAGATATTCATCGTAAAATGAAAGGATCATCATGAATTTCAGTTTCAGTTAAAAAAAAAACTCTTCGAGATCAATCATTTTCTATATATGATTTGGTTTAAATGAACTGTAAAATAATCAGTACAATTGAGATACAACTGATGTTTGATGCTATATTATTAGACAATTTTGTAAAGTTCAGTAGAGCATTTTATATCAGTTCAGCAAGAGAGATTTGTAAGCTACATTTAGCGTGATATGTTAGAAAACAGGTCGATCAGATACAATTATGCAAGCTACCACTGCCAACTTGTAGAGCCAAAGGAAATCTCACCGCTCTAATTCCTTAGCCACCATCAGGACTCCCCAGGTGCTGGTCTAATAGGTGCGTCTATCACTGCCAACTTGTTTTTAAATGCAAATTATAACGGTTTGGGGGTCAGTTAACTTTACTACGTATGTGTATATGGTTTTAAACTGGCTTTATCTCTTTATTTGAAAGCTTTATTTTACAAATCTTAATATAGGTTGCATCCAAGAAAACATGGTTTACTCAGCAATATGGTTTTCTAAAGAGACAGCACAGCTGAATTTGTTTGTTTGGCTTGCCTCTCTAATTAAAATCTGTGCCCAGTGAAAACAGCCAGAAAGAGGGGAGGAGCTTGAGCTACTGAGCACTGTAAGCAATGGCCCTTTTTAAATGGAGCAGATAACAATGGACAGATAGCCATATAAAAAAGAAGCTAAAGGTTTACCTGCCAGCAGAACTATGTATAATTTGTAATTATGTACATATTTATTCATTACATACACAGGAGCTGATTTATACTGTGTACAGGGCTTTACAAAGGTTTTGTCTTGCTGCTCCTTAATGTCAACTCAGATCTCAGTTCTGTATAAATTAGGGCACATTCACACTTTGGCATCCTGATGCGTTCTGTTAAGACATGCATGTGTTCTGTTACGGCAGTCCTTTTAAATCAGTGGGCTGCCATTGCACAATGTGATGTAGAGCACTTCCTGTTCATTCACAACTGTGGACACAGTAAGCATACACTCTCCTCAGTTATTTACACAATCAACAGATATCCCATTGCGCATCAGACCGGAATCCCACTGTAGTATGTAGAAGGGTGATGGAATGATGTGTGGTTGGCGCCGCACAAATTCAAATGTAGAGGAGATAGTCACCAGCACAGCAAGGTCCAATGCATCAATACGTCCTTAAATTGCCGGCAGATACACATGGCATCACAAGTATGAGCAACATTTCGGAACCTACCAAAGTCTCTTCATCAGATAAATAACATAGTGACAACCATTGTGAACATAGTGTGAACTTATATACAGAGACAAACCATCTAAAAACAGGTGCCACCCCCGTCTGACATCACAATGACATCATATTCCCGCTCATATTGCATATGTTAATTATGTCGAAAGGTATAAACATTAGCAGCAAAAACATCCTTATCACTGTGTAAAATTAACAGCATGAGAAGAGTGTACAAATGTATATTGGACGGCCACCTCCTCCCTTGTGTTTTACTGTCCAGGAGTGCTCCAAGATGTGCTGTCATGACAGCCGCAACACTGATCAGCAGATGCCTCACATGCTGACAAGCGGGGGATGGTCAATTCCAGCAGTATCAAGCTGACACATGATGCTGCACAGAGAGCTCAATGTCAGCCTCCCCACACGCTCCTCGCTGGACACCGGTCTGTGTCTCCACAGATTCACGCTGCCTTTGCCAACACAAGGAGGGGAGAGCAGCGGGCATCAGATTGCACACAGAATGGCGCCCAGTGGGGAGAAGAGAAGCCTAGAGATGGCCGCATTTACTGCCGTTATAGTACTTTTGGCATTTTGCCCAAAGTACCAATTGTTGGCCGAAATTTCAGTGCATCCCTAAATATATATATATATTTATGCAACAGAAGATTGGATTTCCACATCTTTTTCCATTTTGGAGTCAAGTTTTACAGTACATATCCAATCAAGACTTTCTTTTTTAGTTTTTGTTACAGTATGGAAAGGTTAGGACCTGAAATTTTCCTTGCATGGTGGCATGCCAGGGTGGCTCCATAGGTCCCTTGAAGGCATTGGAGTCACCCAAAAACCTGAGGCAGATATAATTTGTCCAGCTCAACTAAGAAGGCAGGCTCTATTTTAAAGAAGAAGGAGCAACACACAAAGTAAGTACTGAGGTCAGCTGTTGTAATTGATTTCAATATTTAAGAGTTTAATAACACCTATAATCAATTTTAAATGTAAAAAGTAAATGTCCTGAGTAACAGCAAACACCACAGGATATCTTTTGGTCAAAAAACATCCTCTAGATTCCCTCTGTTACTGGGTCCTTACTTTCCATCTGGTGTTGGGCCAATATATTTTAAGGGTGTAAAGTGAGGCACCACTTTTTTAATTAAAACAATAATGGAAAAAAAAACCACTGCACAACGACAATACACAAATTGGTCTGGAGGATCAGTTGGTTCTCACAGATGTCTGTCATCTATGAGTCAGCTAGACCGGGGTCAGACCTCAAAGATGCTAAATGGGTTTCTCATTGAAAAGCTGCATTGCACAAATATCCCATCGCTGACTTTTTGCTCTACCCATCTTGTCTATGCTCATATAAAAAAAGCAAACACAAAAAAAGAAACACAATGTGGATAAGGTGTTATAATATTATTCATTTATATACAAGTGTAAGGCACTTTAAACAATGGCAAGTGCAAAGATATCTTATATTTATATACAGTATATATTTCACATTCCTATGCTTTATATTATACATTTTAATACAATTTTCAATAGCCCTTGCATTTATCAAGAATGTCAAAAATATATTCAAGGTAATCTTTTTTATTTCTTTGGCACAAAATTAGTCAGAAAATTACAAAAAGATATAATTAATTCACTGAAATGATCTAAAATGCATAGTTATATTCTTACTCTTTATGAAAGACCCGATTTTACCCCAGTAATGTGAAGTGCAAAATTGTACATGAACCTCTGAACAAAGGCTTATACACACACACATGAATTAAAGCGAAATAGGCAATTCAGGACCTAACCTGGCAGGAACTGCCCATCTATGAAGATATTGCTTCCTATGGTCAGTCAATTTCTAGGGGCATTGCAGGTACGAAATGAAAAAGTACGATAAAAGAAGACACACAGCGATCATATCACTATGGGGTTATCATAAAACCATTTATGTAGTTCACTGTGTGATCTGTTGGCCATTACAATGTATTATTTTTATTCTTTACACCTTTTTTTTCAAAGAAGAAAACCAAGATATTCATTTTTCATTTTGTATAAAAAGAATGTGTGTGGCAGGAGAAGAACATTTTACCGCTAATCCCCTATGAAGCTGAGGTACTGATCCTCGGTTTAGCTTACATTTGATCACTGCTGTCAAACTTAGGCCTGAGGGTATGGGCACACAATGCCTTTTTTCTGCTGTTTTGCCCTAGCATTTTAGTAAAACTCTGCCAGAACAAACCATAGGGAATGACAAATGTGTGCATACTGTTAGTATGAAGAGAAATATCAAGGTAAAACAGCCATCTGCAAATGAACATTAGCATTTAACATATTCTTTATATCTGATTATCACAATATTTTAGACATTCTAGTAAAGACCTGTATGCATGCATAAAACGGCAGTTTACAGGTAATCAATTCATAAGCGTTTATTGTGTACCTAAACCCAAGAACAAAAATGTAATTTATTTTGCTTACCAGTCCTTAGATGAAGTGGCTGCATTAGTTTTCTTATTCCTTTATTTTTACCTGGTAATGTGGCAAATAACACACTTCCTCTCCCTACATGTCTATATATTTTTCTCCACTCTATCCATGGGTGATGGAACTAGTAGTTTACACAATAAAGATACATTTTTGTTGTGATTTTCTAACTCACAGGAAGTGACAAGGACACTTCATTTCTGGCAAGATCAACAAGTATTTTTTGTACTTGCTGAACATTTTCTTAGCCCGGAAAAATGTAATGCAGCCACCACATTTAACGATTGTTAAGCTGCAATATATAACAGTTATGCTTTTGGTTTAAGTTATGCTTTAACTGCTAAAATGCCATTTCCATGAAGTTTAGCTTTAGAACTGTAAAAATGACATAAGTAAACAATTATTTTCAGGACTAGCTTAAAACTAGCTTAAACATGAACTGTGATAGACAGGCTCCCTAAAGGGCAATTCATATAGTACAATGCCTAGTTCTATAACTAAAAATAAAAAGACTATAGAAGCCAACATGACTGAATGATGACAACTTGAACAGGTTCCAATGAGCATATTGGTAATCCCTGATGGTCTGGCAGTGAATGACACTGGGGCTTGCTCTTGGCACTCAGTTTCTTTGCTGATTAAAAGCTGCTTTGGTGGTTTTAATGCTGACCACAGACTGGCAGATGTCAAGAATGACAGGTGCTGGCTAGTTTTTGCCTCTCAGCGCCATAACTAGTTACTCATCTTGTAACTGAGAAAATTTGAAGATCATTTAACAAGTTTAGAATTTTTGCACTGGGACATCACATTGGGATGCAATTAGACCCTGAATGGTCACCTTATGTATCTAGTGCTTACATAGAAGAATTTACTTCTTGTAAGTGTGGTTTCTACTTCCTAATGAGATAAAGAAATTAAAATTGCTCATTTCATTGAGTTATATATTGCTCAGTTTACACAACTGCTGGAAAGTCCCCAAAGCAGGTTTCATGTCTGATACCTTAATATACACAAACTCAAAATAGGGTCTTTAGCTTGTGTTCATGTAGTGTTCTGTCTGGTTTTCAGCCCTAGCTGTGGAAAAATGTATTGACCAGAAAGCTGTGTCAATCATTTCTTCAAGTTCACCCCATGTCACTTAGAACAGTTACATATTCTTACAATAACACTGCAGACCTTACAGATGCATTTTTATCAGCACCTACCTTTGGCTATATAATCCTTTTAGTGTTAGCAATTTGGCTTAGCTCCCTTCATTGACATCCCTGACATTCAGAGATTATTTTATTGGCTTTAACATACAGCTTAAATCAGTCTACTCCGTTAATGCAAGCACAACATTTCTACGAAGTATTGTCACGCAGTGCCCTTTACCCTTGAACAACCAATGATCCTTAGAAAGATGCATATTAACATTTTCTAAGATCAACTATTGTACAATGGGTGAGTTCAGATTTAGCAACAGTATACAACAAGGACCCTACTCTCTCACTATACTAAATCTTTCTGCAGTATTGCTTTATTGTGACAGCAGTATTGATTTTCTATCTTGATAAATCTAACCTAACGAAATACCTTTAAAAATATTGTTACCGTTCTAAAACATTTTTTCAGGTCAACTTAAAAGGTTTTAACCATGTATTAAAAAAATGCCTCAATGGTAAGGTAACTATACCTGAGGTACATCAACCATAGAAGTTACCTTCTATGGTGAGTCTAAATACATTATAGTCTCTGTGAGACATGCATATTATTACAATCTGATTGCTGGAAGACATTTAAAAGTTAACAAATGTAAAGTTGGCCCTTTACTGTACCAAACATATTTTTTTGAAAACAAATCAGTAAAAATAGATGAAATTATTAAATCACTTAAACTAAAATGCCCTTATATCTTTGTATATTTGAAACGCTGGACTTTCTGCATTTAGCTACACTTGTTACTTAAATTTATAATTTCACTGAAATGTTTTCCACAGTTACACTGTGCAAATTAGATAGAACTGCTTCCAAAATATCCTTATTCAAACAGTGTAACAGCTAAACTGTTATTATATATATATATATATATACATACACATACA
>NW_017306886.1:557130-563603 GCF_000935625.1 Nanorana parkeri
AGTAAAACATTTCAGACTCACAGAATACATAAACCTAAATGACAATCCACCCCCCTTCCCCTGTAGCAGACTATACTAGATATACTGTGCTTTATTGTGCAGCATTCCTTTTACTCTAAAAATCTACTTTTAGGTACACCTTTGCAACAGATTTCTTGAACAAAAATAAATAAAAAGTATTGTGTGATGCACGGTTTTTCCTACTTTTGGTGCTGCTCTTATCAGTCATGAAAGGATGATTTAAAAAATCATGCAGTTAAAGTATGGACAAAATATGAAAATATTTCTTGACCACTCAAAGTTACAAAGCCAAATACAAGGATGCCTGCTAGTGGTAGCAAAGAATTAACCTGTGTGTGCCCAAGGTCCAAACAGAATGCACTAGAGATATTTGTCAATATGACAATGTAGTTTAGAGATAATATGCTTTACTTGACCAAAGTAGACTTGATTTTCGAATATTGTAACATAAATACTCCATTGCATTTAACAATATTCTTTAAATACTTCGATAACTTACACATTTCGTTAGCTGGTATTTTTTTCAAAATGTCTTCAAATAAACACTTTTGCAAATAGTAGATATGGGGTAAAACTAATCAAGAATTGTGGCTGTCACATGGAGTGATTAAGCTGCTATGAAATGGAGCTATAACCATGAATGGAATACACTGCAGAGAATACTATTTCCTCTCAATGATTAAAGATGAGCTAGAAAATGACAATGTCATAGTGAGAAGTTTTGTGGCCTCTTTTTATTCCTTATGTAGTTTATATGCAAACTATCTTAAGCAAAAAACATAATTATTTCAAAGCCATTTGAGGAAAATGGCTTCAATGATTGCACAAATGGCAATTGCTAATAATCCAAAAAAAACATCAATAAGCCTCCTAAGATAAAACAAATTTGGTATATAACTGTAAACCCTCTTTATATGGCATGTAAAAATAGGTTAGCATCCCACTGAAGTAATCTTTTTGGCAAACGGACCTAGTTGATTCTATATTAGAATAGCAATAATAGTACACATTTAATTGTTCTATGGTAGTCACTGTTCTATAGCTGGAGTTAAACTGTAAAAGAATTGAAAAACCAATTTGATTTTTGATAAATGATGGTTCGCAGTATTCGAGAGATATGCTAGCCAGGAATAAACACCATTATAATAATTTATATGGGGTTTCCTGAATATGCTGACACAATCACCCTTAACTGTAATCTAAATTAACTCAAAGCAGGACTTTGAATGCTTAGGTAAAGACATTTGCTTTTCAAAACAATATATATTTTATGAGACTATAATGCTTGTTATTAAATAATGGTATTTAGTTAGTTACTTTGTGAGATTATATACATATTTTTTCATATTAAGCTCAGTCATCTGAATTATATTAATTTTCATGTTATACAAATGCAAACCTCACTTCTAATGTAATAAAGGTCACCATTATATTAGTCATTAAAATAATGTAATCTTTAGATTAAATGTACTTAAATACATAGGATGAACAACAAACAAGATAATGTTAGAAAACAGGATTGCATTTTAAGGGTAAAATCCATCTACAATGGATATCTTTGGTTTTGCATATATGTTTAAAATCAAATTACAGACAGGCTACTATGTTATTTTCCTGGACTCGTGTGGCATGATATCTTCACCACAATTCCTAGTTCTGTTAAACTGCCATGGCCATTACATACCAAAGGACATGGTAACTCTCATTAAATAGATTGCTCAAAACACAGTACTAACACATAGCTGTAAAGCACAACTACCAGAGATTGTGGATAAGTGGTAGACACAAATTGTGCTGCACATATATTTCACCAATAGAGTCCCTCAGATGTATGCAAAGCTTCTGGGTGATGTAAACCATCAGTATCCACTTAAAGCTACAATTTTTAACCTTGGTTGGAGTGACCCTAAAGATATGGTTAGAAAATAATATTTTCATTTTGTAATAGCTAACATTACAGCCCTTTATAGTACTAAATCAGTGGACCTCTCTTTAACTGCATGTTACTACAACTCTGAGCCAACGGGCTGCTAAGAGTTTATCATAGCAACACCTATTCTGAAAATATGTGGAGTCTGATTGGTGGCTAAGTGCAACAAACTATGTTTCCTCTCCCTCATGCTATGTTTTTCATGTTATCAGAATGAAAAAGGTACAAAAAGGCATTTAAAACACCGGGGAAGATTTTTCAATCACCTCTAGGGATATTTTATCATAATTCAGAACACCTAGAAACCAGAAAATATTTAAATCTATGTTAAACTCATTTGAATTGTCTCCTCCTCATATCTCATTCTTGCATGTAAGTGCATTTCTGTTTAAATCAGTGTACACTCAGCAAGGTATGTCTTGTGCACCCAACGCTTCTCCACATGAAATACTGTGCATTTGTGTTTCTTAAAATACACAGACCAGTATAGCACCAATTTCAATATATCTTCTGATAAAATTAAAAAACACACAGCCCTTTTAAAAAGTACTACTTAAATCCTATTGCATTTTTTCCTCCTATGCCAGGATAGTTAGCCATTCCAAGTATTATCCATTATCCATATTAGCCATTCCAAGTAAAGTAAGATTGACAGACTTGTAATATATGAAACGTAAGACTCAATACTTTGCACATACGTTTTGGAAAGACAGTTTTTTGAACCTCATAAAGAGGAGACCTATTAGCACATGGTCTCATTTTGATGTTTCTAATAACTGATGAGCAGTTATGAGGAAAATCCCAAACTCTCCCATTAAATCTAGATTGTAGC
Organism: Nanorana parkeri; assembly: GCF_000935625.1. Classification (NCBI taxonomy): domain Eukaryota; kingdom Metazoa; phylum Chordata; class Amphibia; order Anura; family Dicroglossidae; genus Nanorana; species Nanorana parkeri. Next base: position 559,914 of record NW_017306886.1, read on the forward strand.
CCACATCTCGTGCTTTAATTCTAAGAAAAAAGAACTTCTACAGTGCTCACATATAAATCCACTTTACCATAACAAGTACAAAAATTTGGTTCTGATGAAATATAATATTCCTAATATGAGATAAAAAATAATTAACACACTTATAGTATTAAGTCTTAATAATTATATGTGTTCTTTTCATTAATCTTGTACTTTCCTATGTCCTGTACATTTTCCTGGTAATATATTTGGTTTATCCGAGACAATACTTACATACATTAAAGCCAATGTGTTGTTTTAAACACAATTTATAAAGTGCAAGTAAAGTATGGCTATTTTAGAAATAACACAAAAATGTCCTGAGGAAATGTATCACCCTATGGCAGCACCATAGGGGCAGAAGAGGTGACTTCTGGTAAAGCAATTGAGGTGGTTACCTTAGACTATAAGACACTTGCAGTGTGCCTTATACATGCTCAGGTTAGAGCCATTTGTTGGGATTCAGGCACTACATTCCATACTTGCTTTGGGTCCCACCGGTAAGACAGTTCTTGTGGGAAGCATATGTGACATTGCTCCAGCAGCAATTGGGACTTGCCCTGTTATGTCTCTGGAGTTAAGAGTTCAGTGCATATTTTATACAAGTGATCTTCTCAGCTGCTTATGTTGCAGTCCTGAATTTCTACGTAAGACAAAGTATTTGCAGTGCATGTTTCACTTGTTTGTGTTTTCCGTACAGTCTTCTGGTATTTTTTCCTCCGAGCTGCTTCTCTCAGAGATTCTGTCGAGATGTTCTAACTCATTAAATCTCTCGTCTACGCACTGGGCGGTGAGCCTGGCCTCTGGGTCATGGTCCCAACATTCTGTTATGGTTTCACATACAAGCTGGATACCCTGGGGAAAGATAGAGACATTGTTATTTGGTGTATAAGTAATGCAAACAATATCTTTTTACTGCACAACGTTTAAAGTGTATTTCCACGTTTGCAGCCAAATTGAGATAACACCTACTTTATATTTGTATTATGTTCCCATTTACACTGCATAACTAAAAAAAAGTGCTGCTTATATTTAAAGTTTCTTACTTTCTTAAAAATCCTACGTAGTTTCTTCCCTACGTAATTGTAAGGAAGCGGTTGTTGGAAGTTATGTTTACCATAATTAACCCTGTCTGTACTGTGCTGGCAGATTTCATTATCAGTTGTAAATTAGATTTGAACCTTGTCTGTCCTAACAAAGGGTTAAAGACTTAGAAGCATTGCATGTTAAGGAGAGGAAGCTCAGTCTGTCCCTCAATCTGTCCCTCTTCTTTCATTTTTAAACTGATCAGAGTAGCTTGGAATCTGCACAAAGGCCTTCACCAAAGAAACATCTAGAAGGTAAGAATTTTTTAAAATTCTTTCTAGGTATGCTGTGTGACTGGGAACGCAAAACAAACAAGCAGTAGTAGTTTTCTCAAATAGTAGTAGTTTCCTCAAATTTGACTGCAAATGTGGCAATACACTTTAAAACCGATCTCCAAATATATATCTATAGAATATATATATATATCTATAGAATATATATATAACAACACAACTTGGTAGGTGACATTACTTATAGTTAAGAAAACTGGTCAGCAGTATTGTCATCCTGTGCACAGGGTAGTCTTAGATGAAGAAGTAGTTTTAAATGGACTTCACCTAACTTTTAGAAAAGTTACAGCAACAGTTTTTTTTATTTCTTTTGGAAAAACTTTAGGCCATATGAATAAAAGCTGACCATTGTAACCACCACTGTCGGTGGTATATGATTTGTCTAAAACCCTCTATCTGAAATTTTTGCTGGACAGCTTGGCCCATTACAGGAAGTGGAAAAACAGCATCAATAGGTAATAAATGGGGCCTAAAAAAAACAAAAAATGCTTGCTGTTAATGCAAGCATTTTGTTTGTATATCTTTTTATGTATATCTTTTTATCTTAACTAATTATATAAATGGCAAATATAAAACGGGTCACAGCAGCATGCCCGTTTCAGTGCTTGTTGACACCAGCAGCCATGATCATCCACATACAGTGTCCAGATGTATCCCCTGCACTACTTACAGCGTTTAGGACCATACAGTAAATGGTGGTGCGCAGTGATGATCACGAATGGCGCTGTGCAATACCAAGTCTTTTTTTTTTCAATAAAGTTTTATTTATCCTGTTTTTTTATTTCCCTTGCATGTGATTAGGTATTCTTTGCAAAAGAGAATTTTACCACATTAACTAAGCAAAGGAAACATTTCCTTGCAAAGTAAAACTTCCTCTGCCAAGTGAACAGTCTATTTGCATTAAATGAACTCCATGGATTCATTGTAAGTCCACTGATCTTTGAGATCACAGTCTTCTATCTGTAGAGAGTGGTGACTGCTCCCTGCAGGGATTCCTCCTGCCCCTCTCTGTTCCTCCAGCACTCACTGGGAGCGGGCACAGGTGGCTCTGGCTCTAGAGAGGCAATATTGTCAGGATTCTTCCTGGCTGCAGTGCGGCTCTGCACTGTCAGCATATAGGGGGCAGTAGTCTGCTGTATACTGACTTTGGGTCACAGAAGTACATTAGTAAATGTACTCCTGTGACCCAAAAATGAAGTGATGCCAAAAAAAAAGTTTGGCTTTACTTCTCTTTTAAAGCTCGTGGTTACAACTGTTGTCATCCTACAACAGGTGATGAAAAAGAAGGCTGCAGGAACAATTGCTCTGTCATGGCAGCAAGCATACTTGATACACTTAAAATGGATATCTAGAATATCTTGCACAGCAAAAACAGTATAATTAAATGAATACTTTAATGATATGGTTTTACCTGGTGGTTCAACCAGCTGTTGGAAATTTCAGGTCTACCTCGGTCTCTCAGGACATTATCCTTCATACTTTCAACGCACGGGTGTTCTCGCACTTTGGTGCCAAATGGAGGTTCATAATCTTTTACTTCTACAAAAAATAAAGCAGATTATTTAATATTTGATTACATATTTAAAATGCAAGGCAGACCTTTCATATGTACAATGTGTTTCCTGAGACAGATCTAAGTTGTAATGTTTGTAATGGTTTTCCTGCTGTTTGGTTCACCTTTGAGGAATACCCTTGTTTGTGTTAGTAAGCGTTTTGTGTCTCTACAAACCCACAGGGACAGCAAGGCAAGACACTCCCCATCTCCTTCTTCCTCCTCTCTTCTCCAAGCTAGTAGATGTAGAGCTATTGGAGACTGTTCTGTCCCTTGTGATCTTGTACAGGACAGGAAATTCAGGGAAGCAGAGCTGACAGAGTTGGAGCTGTTCAGAAACTCTGGGGACTCTGTAACAGTAGGGAGGAGGGCATAATACAGGCTTGGTGCTGATTTGGAAACACATAGCCAGGATCCAGCATCCAGGGTCTTCCTTAAGCACAAAGGAATTCACTTAAAGATAAACAGTTATTTACACCAAAAAATCTGGCTTTTTTCTGCACTGGGAAAACCCATATTCTGCATACAATCGCCTATAGATATGAATGGCTGTGCGCATCTGTACGCAGGTATATCCTGGTACCCATGAACAACATATGGGCATAAATTTTGAATGCAGAATCATTTCCAGAACCATATTAACTTTCAGCTTTACAGATTGACTTCAAGCCAGAAGATATAAAATGGTATATATACTGTTTATGTACATATATTTGTGTGTGTACCTTATATATATATATATAT
>NW_017306886.1:563659-580676 GCF_000935625.1 Nanorana parkeri
ATAATGTGTATATATACATACAGTATATATACAGTATATATACAGTATACATACATACAATTTAAATCTGCACACACACAAAGGGGCTGATGTACTCAATTCCATGTATTCAATTCCAGCCACTAGATGGAGCCATGGGGGCATAGGAATTTTCTAGTTATGGCAATGCCATGCGAATGGCATTTGCCAAGCTATATGCTGGGTGGAACATTTATACATCAGCCCCAGTTTTCCAGGAACTAAAGTGCTCAAAAAAATTAAAAAATGATACCAAAAAGTCTTTCAAATCTATCAAAGGGGCCGATTTATCTCTATTGATATTTTGTTTCACACAAAAAAAAACAAAAAACAGTAATTAAAATGTTTTGTGGTTACTGTCCAAATGACCTTTATAGAGGGCAAGCATATATAATTGCAGCATTTGGAAAATGTTTCAGCTTCTTTTACTTTATCTAGTTTGTTATTGTAACCTCTAACTAATGCTCAGTGACAGAACAATTTACGCATCAGAGCCCTGGGGGATGTAGTTCCTGTAAATATTCATATAGGCCATTCTACTGCTGAGGTCTAATGAAAATACCAAGAGGGGAGATACATTCAGCTCATGTTGTTTTGAAAAATCAAGACACTGCAGGAATTTGTTCAAGGGCTGCTGTGTAAGACGCAAAGTATAATAATTTACAATGGTATGCTGTGGTTACTAATGCCTTCACCTCAGATTCCCTTTTTTTTAAATCACAGCGAGAAATAGATACAGCTCAAGTACGGAAGAAATTGTATTCTAGCCCCTTAGTCATTATAATTATTGGTTTTGCTTAATACAATTTAAAAGCATTCAAACTCTGCACAGCATTCATGAATGTATTTGAATATATCTGAGATAATAAAAGTAAATATTTTCCTTAAACGGAGCCTGTCAGAAAAGAGATATGGGAGCTACTGCCGCGACTTTCATCATTTTCCTTGCTGCACCGTATAGTAAATCAATGACCCACAACTAGTGTGGAACTAGAAATGTTTGAACATCTGAAATGAATACCTGGTCAATAATTTACTGGGGTTGGTTTACTGAAGTAAAGAATGTTCACTTTACAAAGTGAATTTTCACATAGCTTAATTAATGAGTTAAACTTATGTTCACATCAATCATGTGCAAGCATAAAGCTGGGTTTTAAATGACCTTTGCTAATGATTTAGTATTTAATGCTAATTCATACAGCTTTGCTTTACTAAACTTACCTAGCTCAGTTAAAGTGTCTGATACCCCCCAACATTATTTTACATATACAGTACATATCTGTTCTTTAATTTTCTTTTTTTATCTGCTCTTTTTTTATTGCTTGAATTCTTCAGAAAAACCTGGTGATTCTGACAGTCCCCCCTTTGCCCTTTTTCATTCTGAAAACATACAGTTCAGAACGGGATCCATGCATGGCGTGATTAGTTTACATATCGTGTCCTTCTTCTTTGGAGATATAGGATGCCATACCAATGCCCGAAGTGCCAGTATGTCCTGTAGTCAGTTCCTCTGCCACACCCTCTGTCCAGCCCCGCTGTGGTAACTGACAGTGGCTGCCAGCAGGAGCCTCACTGTCAAAACCAAATCGCACTCAGATAGGGAAAGTACTTTTCTGCTGTGTGTGTAATGTCACTCTGCTCATCTGTAGAGTCCAACTGTGGTGGATGGAGGGCCACACCTACTGTGAAGTATCATATGAGCCCTGCCCCTCCTCTCCAATGATTGACAGCAGTATAAGGAGCTGCCCTAATTCCTTCTCTGGGCGTATTTGAAAACCATGTTCTACTTAAAACTTCAGCTGCCCCCCATGTGGAAAAGGGACCAAAAGGAAGGCTGTATGGTTACGTCACCGTTGAATACAATTTTTCTAAAAGATTACAAATGTGTTTTTTTGACAAATCTTAATGCAAATTTGTTAAGCACTGAATATTCCATTAATTCAGATGTGTTTTGGTGTTGTGTGTTTACATATACTGCAATATTCACTTTGTTAGGTAAAAACTCTTTACCTCGTTTAGTGAATCATTCCAAAAATAAAGAATGCATGAGCAAACATGACAAAAGTTAGACTCTCCAAACAACAGCTGGCAATGGTAGTACCCATATTTCATTTTGGACAGGTTCCCAACCCTGGGCTCCAGTTACTCCCCCAGTGCCCCCCACCCCCACTCTTTGGTGGGGGTGGGGGCACTTACATTTTCAGATGTCCATGTGATCTGCAGAATTTTCTTTAGATATTCTCAAGTGGTTCTTAATGATGCAGTGAGCGGTGATAATGTCAGTGCCACGCTCTGCATCATTATACTGCGAGGGTGGTAACACCACCTCAGAATGAGATCTAGCAATTTTTTGTTAACAGATTTAAATCCTGATAGCCAATTTTTTTTAAACTTTGCGACATATGAAGGCCTGACAAGCATGTATATATTATAAGTACCATTGTATAACAAAAATCCCAGTAGAGCCTTCCTCAAACAGAAACCCAGAAAATCAAAGGTTTATTCCTTCTGTAAGGCTAATGGGTAGAGCCATAAACATCATTGATTTATGCCTGTGATCAAACAGTGCATCCAGAACTACTGGTTGCTAACAAATGTACAGACTAATATTATAGAATCATGTATTCCAAACTGCATACAGCCCACCTCACCATAACCTGTCTACATTCTCATAATTTTTTAAATATATTAAATCTCAGACATGTTACTAATTGATTAAGCATCATAAGTAGGTATTTACTGTTTATATATGAGCTTATAAAAATAGAAAGTGGCAAACAGTGGCATAATTAAAAATTGGATTAGCCTGTACATTTTGCAAAATGTAAAATAGTATTACCTCATGGAAAACAAAGCTGATACTGTATGACAACTTTGCTACAATAATACTCCACAAATAAAATATTTGGTTACCTCCAACTGCATTACAGCGGGATGTAATTTCCCATAACACAAGTGCCATGGAATACACATCTGTCTGTTTAAATGATTCCATATTTTCCAAATTTATTCTGGATTCAAGGACTTCTGGAGCCATATATCTGGCAGTTCCAACCTGAAGATACAAACATAAAGGATGTAAACATACATTTATAAGAGCAATTACATAATTCTGTTAGGCTGGCTTTACACCGCGTTGCGCGTGTTAACAGAATTGTTACTAAAATGCATGGTACTGCAGCATGTATTCACTAATGCATGACAAAGCCATTAATACTGAAAAGCACCCCAACACATTAAGCTCACAGATCTGCACTGCAGCACACAGTAAAGAACCACCATGTGTTGTAGTATGCCACGTAGCCAAAAAAGAGTCATGACTGGTTTTAGGTGTGCTGAGATGATTTTAAAAAGAATAGGCTGTCTTAACGCAATGAAGGTTATTGTGTGGCTTAAAGCACATCAATGTGTGTGCAGTAACACACTGCAGTGCACCACAAAGCAGCCTTGCAGCCTGATTGTAACCTAGGTAACTGTTGGATAGTTCTGCTTTTATTTTTCCTTACCCCAAACTCCATTTTCCGGCAGCTGGCTAAATATGAGGACCACCATGCTGTGAGAGCTGTGGTCTCTCTACAGTTGTCCGGCACACCCCTGCTGCACTGTCACAACTACTGTGCTGCAAACAGCATTCCTCACATTTCCTGTTGTTGGTGTTGTAAAATGGACATAAATCTGATTCCTCCATTTTGAAGAAATATTGTAGTGCTAGCTTATCTACTCCAGTTGACCTCAAAACTCATTATGAAAGCAACATGGCATCAATACCTTTATGGTAAAGGAAATTAGACTTGCACAAGTATTATGGTTTTGACAGAGTAAGAAGAGTAAATACCTGAACCTCTACAAACATTTTTGGTGACTCCTTGGGATACCCTTGTTGACAGAAAGCTGCCTGAAAATTTCAGGAATTGTACTACTTATGCTTGTCCACTCAAGGAGTCTAGTCATACTACTATACACATATTTTTTGCTATTCAAGTAACAGCGGAACAAGAAGTGAAAGAAAATGTATTCTACAAAGACACAGAAAAGTAAAAAATGGTCAGAACGTCTGTCAGACATTTATTACACTTAGTTCTCATTATGGACATTTTATTCCCTTTACTTTCTTCCCAGATGACACCACATGTGTCAGTATGAAACAGTTGTAACTAGGGGTACCTGACCTTCAAAACAAGCTCATACTACTCTGTAGGTAATTTTTTTTAAAATCATCAAAGAGTATTTTAACCATATGGAACAAAGCCTGATATACACCATGCTTTTTATACAGTATGTTCAAATTTTAACCATATGGAACAAAGCCTGATATACACCATGCTTTTTATACAGTATGTTCAAATTTTAACCATATGGAACAAAGCCTGATATACACCATGCTTTTTATACAGTATGTTCAAATGCCATTTTCAGACCTACCTGTCCACTATTAGCAAGATCATCCACTGAAAGAGATGGATCCAACCACAGAGATAATCCAAAGTCGCATAAACAACAAGTGAGGTCATTTTTAACGAGTATATTTGAGCTTTTCAAATCTCGATGCACTATTGGAGTCTTTGGTCTTCCACATGGTGTCTGGTCACTATGTAAGTGGGCAACCCCGCGAGCCAAAGAGCCACCAAGCAGTAAGAGGTCTTCCCAACAAATGATGTGTCTTGATAAATATTCCTGTAAATTGCCTTTAGAGTGGAACGCTGTAATTAACCAGTATTGCTTTCCAACATCTGTTTTCCTCTCTTCAGCAGTCAAAAACTGTAAAACATTTTCATGTTTTAGATTAATATCTGAAAAAATTTCCTTCTCCATTTTCCAAGATGCATATTCTTCATATGGAAAAATTTTGACAGCTACTGTTTCAAACTGGTCTGAAGTGTTTTGTTTGAGTTTGGCTTTGTAAACTTCAGCAAATCGTCCTTTTCCAACCAAAGTGTCCAGTTCAATGGGAAGAAGTTCAGTGTTGTGATTCAGATTGTTGGCACATGTCGAACTTATATCTGAACGGTCATCATCTAGCATAATGGAACAGTCCATATGTCGATGTTTGCTGCATTTTTGGTTACTGTCCCAGTTCTTGTTCAGCTTATTTTTTCTATGAACTCGGTAACAATAAAAAATGATGATTACTGCACCTGCAATGGCAACTGGTGGAAGAAGACTTGCTAGTGCAACAATGGTTGTGTCCGGGCCTTTAAGTTCTAAAAAAAAATGTGATTTATATAAGAATGATTAAGAATGCAACAGCAATAGCTTTGAAGTGAAATTAAAGCCAAACGGTTTTTAATGCTGATTGTATCACTTGGATGCTGCTACTAGATGTTTAAACGTTTTACTTTCCTGTAGAATCAGCTGGTCACCTGAGCTCTGGCACTGATATCTTGTTTTAGGGCCCATTCGCACATCCAGATCATCTCCAGATCAGACAAGATTGTTTCCAGACCCAAAATGCATCCTAATGTATCCCTATGCTATTTCTGGCCTCTGATCCCACCAGCACAGTCTGTTCCAGACCAGACCAGAAAAATACTGCATGTCTCATTTTGTCTGGTCTGGAATGCACTGGAACTACAGGCATGTTCTGGACCGGAAAATGGTGTGAACCTGCCGTTAGGGTAGCTCCTTTTCCCTTGTAGGGTCCTGGGAGCCACAGCAGAGCAAGTCAATCCTCCCATTCTTTCCTCCTCTCTTTTCTAAGCTAGAGGATTGACAGCTACTGGAGACTGCTCTGTCCCTTATGATCTTGTACTGCACATGGGTAGCAGGGCCGAGAGAGTTGGAGCCAGCTGTTTGAAAACATGGCAAGTCTAAATGCTTGGGCAAAGATGTAAATAAATACTTTGCTGGGAAATGTAGATTTGTTTGACCTGGATTCATTGTTGAGAGGTCCATACTACTTTAGAAACTCTTCAATGGAGTCTTGGTTTGTTAAGTGCCAACATGAAAGGACCCTTCATGCAGTGGCTTGCAAGATAACTGTGTGCAATTGCTACCAAAAAGTATAAATAGCTAATGTAGCACAGTTTAACAATAAAATAAATACATGCAACCAAGCAACACATAAACTAGAATTATCACTCACTATAAATAATGATTTGATTAAGACCATTGTTCTGTCTATCTTTTCTTGAAATCTATGTGCTGCTCATTCTATCATTCATATTAGTATAGTGCTGACATATCATGCAATCATTCCGATTTCATTTTAGAACATGCAGCAAGTAGCGCTGGTCATTAGCTAATGTCTTGCAGTCTGAAGGTAATGTAAGCTTACTGCCAGGATAAATGTGAGGTAAGTGATATTTATACAGTGTATTATTTAGCTGTCTGCAGGAGCTGAGCATCAGCTTGCTGTGATTGTCTTCATTGCTGAGCACAGAAAGGAAACATCACATCTAACACAGAAAGACCATTTGCTTTCCTGCTGCTGCTAACAAGGAAAGCTGTCCAGACTTCTGTTTTCATTTATATAAAACACTAATACATGACTATATAAAAGAGCAATTGCTGAGTTCCAGCTTTTGTTAATGGAACCCTTATTAGGGCCTGCATAGTAGATATCTATACCAGGTTATACTTTTTGTTTTTTTACACACTTTTAATTTATTGGTTAAGCACTAAGCATGAGCATGTCCTCATATAGCTCCTATTAAAGGTTAACCTCACATTAAATTTAATTTAAAGTGAGACTAAACTCCGGATTTAAATCTTAAAAATGCTTTCAAGTACCTTAACTATTAACAAAAATGTATTTTATTTGTGTATCGCTCAGCTGTAGATCCTCAAATCATCTCTGAATTGGTGCAGACACTGTCCTTCCTTCTAGAGCTCGCTCCTGTGATGGACTACAATCCCACGTTTACTTTACTCATTTGTACTGAGATAAACTATGAAGGTTACAATGAAACTCTCAGTGCATTAAAAAGAAGAATTAAATGCATTGGAAGAAATGAAGAAATGAAACAATTCTTCAACATGACAACACCAGGGCTACACACAAATCTACCATATAACCCAGACCTGGCTTCTAGTCATTTCCACCAGGTCCTGCTAAAGGAACACTTGTAGACTTCACCTCTTCATCACAAATAAAGCACTGGGCTTTATCTGTGATGAAGAGGTAAAGTTAGCAGTGAGGAAATGGTTTCAAAAACAAAACACCATTTTGTTTTAAGGACGGTTTTCAAAAACTAGTGCAGAGTTAGAAGAAGTGTATTGAAATGTGTTGTGATTCTGTAGAACAATAAATATGCAGCTTTGAAAATAAATGATGTAGGTATATATAGAAATATCTTTTCCCATTCATTTTCTATTGAAGTGGAGGCAAAATGTATCAGCCTGTCCTCGTAGCTTTTGAAGAGGTTGAATGAAATAGGGAAATGTATAAAATACATATATAAATGTAGAAATGTATAAAATACGTATTTATACCTAAACAGATATACTGCAATGTAATTAAAATGTAAAGAATAACATTGAGTTTCTATGTCCTTCTTATTTTACCCAATGAAATGTTCATAAATGACTGTATGTAGGTTTACTATACAGATGATATACACATGATGAAACAAAAGCATCCATCTGCAGGCAGAATCTCCAGCTGAGTTCATTATAAATCAATCTTTTCTAGAAAAAAAAATCTGCTTTATTTTAAAAATAATTGATCTACAGTGAACTCATCTGCTCTGTAGCATAAGATGCATTAAAAATGTGCTGAGAACAGGTGACATGTCTATAATAAGAATTATAACATTTTCCGTTTCTACCAGTTACACATTTTTCCAAGCCAGGGTGGGGTCTTGAGCTGAGGAAGACCACTCACTCTTCACTCCCTCATGTTTCTATTATATGTAGGAAGACAAAAGAGGCTCCTTAGGAAGTGACATATGACTAGCAGTTATGTTAAGACAGGACCCACACATACATAACTCCCTTTTCCTACTTATTCAACTAACCATAAAGTTCACAATTACAACTATATTTTTAAATGTCTGTGAAGGATCTTATTTACATAGGTCATGGTATAGTTAGTAGTAGTTAGCCCCATTCCATTGTTCCAGTATAATGTGACTAACTACTCCTAGCTATAGATTTCACATTGTTAAAATCTACTAATTTTAAAGTGTATGTAAACCATAACAATTACCTCCTCTGATTTGCTCCCCTTTGGCAGCCTTGAACCCTGATGCTACCATGGGGTGTTAAATGTATGATAATAACAGCAATGTGCACAGAGCTATAGAAAAACAGTTAATGCAACCTCAAATACATTGGCGATATAAAAGGGTGATTGACATCACCCATATTGCTGAGTGATTATACATGAAAAAGTACATTGGGTTGTATCAAAAAGTAAGTCAGATGTACCTTGTATTGTAAACTTTTCGTTGCACTCATCTTCAGAGCAAGAGCACATAAACATTGTACCGCCAGCCATCTTTTTTTCTTTCATTGTACAAGATGGTTCGGTGTACTCATCAAGCATGTGACCATAAAGTTCATGTTTGGGGCTATGGCACAGTGTTTCCTCAGTTATATGAGTGTCATTATGTTTCCTTCAAAAAAAAAAAAAAGCAATTCACATTTATGCAGTTAAAAAATTGGCATTAAAAAAAGTTACTTTTTTGCAGTCTCAACATTTTTTTTTTATAAATCATTCAAAAACTAGACCGTCCGTTTTGAGTGACAACTGTTAGTTTTTTTATGCTGTTTGTCTCACTGGAGAGGCGATTTCTTCTCCCATCCTGTCTTAGTGAAATCCTGTAGGCAGATCTACACAGTAGAGACATAGGGGTCTATTCACGAAGCTGCCGAGGGCAGCCGAGTGAATGACCGATCTGAAGTGAAGTGAGCCGAACACTGTTCGGCTATTCACTTCAGGCTGGTACGGCTAATTTCAGCCGTACATCGGCTGAAATCAGCCGTACATCGGCACGGCCAGATCCTTCGGCAGCTTCGGGAATAGACCCCATAGACAACAATAAAAACATGATAGCGGTTCTAACTCTTCTCCACTTAGGCCTTGTTCACACCAAATGCAGACCAGATCTGCAGGAGTTTCTGCACACGCAGTGTAGTGGGTTGTGTCGCGTTTTTGATGCGTTCCGGGCCGTTTTTGGTAAACGTTCCAGAGCAGGTACAATAGGGCTTGCTGCAGTTTTTTTACATGCTCTGGAACTGAACGCTGCGGTGTGAACTAGAGCCCAAAATACCATTGGAATACATTGGACACAGTTTTGATGCGGTCTGTAACTGCTCTGCTCTTGGAACACGCTTGGTGTGAACAAGGCCTAAATATATCACTAAAAGAGTTGTATTATATGTTGGATAAGTGCAAAAATACTTGTTGATCATGTCAGCAATTTTGAGCTATACTGTTATTTCAAACAGTGTTATCAGGAAGTGTGTTAGTAGCAGAGGCTGGATGACAGAACACCTCCTCCTAGATTTTGGAGATGAGGAGAGGGGGAGGTGTCAATGCTGTTCCTCTATAGATACAGTATGGTGAAGGAACATTGTCAACCTAGGACAGGATGTCTGTTATTGGCAAAATCATTAGAAGAAAATAGAGGAAAAAAAATACCAAACTCTAATGCAGACATCACATCTAAGGACTTCCCTGTTTGGGTTTTTGCAGCAACATAAGCCAAACAAAAACTGCATGGTAATTCCTGTATTGTTAGATTCAATGGTATAGTTTCCATTCACATGTTTTTAGTGGTTTACAGTTTTCCTGGCAGCCTTTAAAACCTTATTTCGGCCAAAACACATCCTCCACTGATATTAACGGTACTGCTGGCAAAACACGTTTATGGGAATACAATAAAGCATTTTTTAGATAGTATGGTCCCTTTAAAACAACCTACACCTAATTAATGAAAGCCTTGCAACAGTTTTAGTTTCAGTTCCGACATGTGCAATGGATTCTGGTAGCTCTATTACCATCACTTTAAGAACCTGTCGCTATGGCTGCAACAGGTTAAAAAAAAAATAATGTTTAACTGATTATAAAAGAAGAGTTGATCTTAATTACCCCCTGTTTCCTAATATGCAAAATGTCAGTAATTAAGACCAAGCCTAAGCTGTTAACAAGGAGCCTAGGGTGCTGCTGGCTGACATCATTGCCAGATATGGCCAATGCCATATTTGGGTAATATCAACCAACATCCCTCATCCCTTTGTCAGCCCGACAGCTTGTCAAGGCATTATATTAGAAGTTGAAATTTTAATGCTAAAACTTTATAGAAGATGGAACAAGTAATCTTTATATTTAAACAAAAACTACTAGGAAACATATGTTATATCATAAATATACCACACTATCAATGCAGTTTAAATGATTTTTATAGTGCCAGTAAAACAAAAATCAAAATCTGGCCTTACCATATTGCCACACACACTTCATCATAGAATTCACAAAAGGCAGTTTTGTCACAGGTGCTCTTACAATTCCCATCACTTATTAAACATGTTGATGGTAGACTATCACAAAACCTGCACAAATGCTTAAATGCCACCTTTCCTCCAGGTTCACTGTGCCAGTCAGGTATCTTGCCTACAGAAGAATTTAATTAAAGTGAAACAGGATTCAAATATATTCTACAATATAAAAATATACAGTATGGCTAACAACAAATTATCTATTTTGTGTGCTAAAAACAGTGTCGGTGATTCAATATAACATTTGCAATGCTTTTCTGAAGGAATGGCTGTATTAGAAACTCCTCCGCCAAAAAAAGAGCAACAAACTCTTTACGATTAACTCCATAAAAAAACTAGAGGCCACCACCTTAAACTGGTGGAGAAAAAATGTCAGCACAAGGGGCGAATGAGTTTCTTTTCAGTTAGAGCAGTTAGGGTCTGGAACTCGCTGCCACATGCCGTGATTGCAGCTGAGAGTGTGGGATCATTCAAGAAGCTTTTGGACGATTTCCTTAGGGACCATAATATACAGGGCTGAAGGTACACTTAAGAACGAGATTACATAGGGACCTCTACATACGCACACATCAGCAGAACCATATACATGCACACAAAAGGTTGGACTTGATGGACTTGTGTCTTTATCCAACCTCAAATACTATGTAAAATTCATGAAAGCCCTGCAAGTTTTTTTGCAAAACATGCAACAAATTCACGTAATTCTTATGTGTGTCACTTTACATTTAATGCTTAAGCAAATTAAAGCAATTGGTGGACTGAAGTGCGTAGATTACTAACAGGGTTATTCACAAAAGGGTGAAGAGTTTGCAGAAGGCAGGAGAAGTGAACAATCTAGGACAACATTGCTGAACTAGAAAGTGAGCCGAACTGGAGAATTTTTTCCAAATCAGCTATGTTGTCCTAGATTGTTCACTTCTCCTGCCTTCTCCAAACTATTCACCCTTTTGTGAATAACTCTGTAAGTCTGACCATTACCATACACTGCTCACAAGGTTGCACCACAAAAGCACATGTCACCATAGGGAACAGCCATCTATTCTAGCATGTAGGGATTCAAGTTGAATTTTCAGTTAAACTGGTATACATTTCCATTCTTATGAAGTCTTTTTGTCAGACTAGTATTAATAGTATGCCCATCTACCTGACTCCTTTGTCACCAGGTACTGTACATCCTTAGAATACTGCATCTCTCTGGTAATCAATTCACTACTCTTCTAAAAATATTTTTTTACATTTTTGATAGAGTAGGGATATGCTAAAACAACATTGTCTGCTCTATGTGTGCTGGGGAGATTTCGCTTTCATTCCTGTTCCAGAGACATAACAGGTACAAGTAAGAGGAAATCTCTAAAAAGTGAGGCTAGCTATCACCCAAAGGCCCCATTCACGCTAAGCGACACTTATCTAGAGCGGATTTGCATGGCCGGGATAGCGCGTCTGTTCAGGGAGACGTTCCAGCGACGATCGCGAAACCTTCACCGTCGGGCTGCATGCAAAAATAGCAAAATGCGACAAGCGATGAGCGACATGGAGCTGTTCAATAGAACAGCTCCATTGGAAATCATTGGACGCTGTTCTATTGAATATCGCACGGAAAATTTGCTGCGTTATCGCGATTAAACGCTCAGTGTGAATGGGCACTTAGACAACTGTCACAGGTGTAACCATTGGAAGACTTACCCTTACTTCTTGTTATGGTATCAAAAGTAAAGTTTGGATTCTCTTCCACTTCATGCTCTAGTGACCATGGTCACAAGGACAAAGACGGGTAAATCTCCCCAGCGGGGACACAGCTGACAGGGGTTCTACTCTCCCCTACTCTATCCATCTACACAAAAATGTTTTGTCTATAGCTTATATATGTAAACTAAATGGTGGTAACAACATAAAGCATTACCTTTAGAATTATTGCTTTCATCTATGACTTTGTGACTCATAGGTTCTGTATGATGTTTTTTTGCTGTTGCTGTAAAAATAGAAAAAAAACATGTTGCAAGAAAATAAGATTTATTCAGGAATTAATTGCTATCAACTCCAACTACTTATGTCAGCAAGTAAAATAGTGATCATCCCTGATTCTACTTCCAACCCCAACATGTACTTTCTTATTATGTGTACTTTAAAGCTGAACTCCAGAATAGGCAAATATTTTCTAAGTGCAAGAGCCATGTCTATTTCTAATTGAATCCTGGTGTGCTTTGGATTACTTCCAGATCTTTGCATTAAAAGCACTCACCTCATAGCACTCACCTCATAGTTCTCCTTTAATCAGATTAAAAACATTGTGCAAGAGATTTCTGTAATAAAGACCAGTCACTGCTGCTCTCTCAATTTGTGCAGGGTAGCTGGTCTTGTATCCACCCCCTTCTGTAGTTTTCTGCAGGCAGCCTGTAGTAGGTGGAACCTGCTGGGCTCCTCCCACAGCTCTGCTCTGTGGCTTTAAAAAGGCATTTGGTGGACTTAAAGTGGATTTATATAATTTGTGATTAATGAAGAGTATATTTAAGCAAACGTTTGTATTCTGGCGTTCAGCTTCATTTGGATGCATGGTAATTAGCCTTACAAGTGAATAGTTATAAGGATAGTTTTACAGTGCCCAATTCTACTTATACAAAATGAGTCATATACTTTTGCAAATGGGGTACAAAGATAGATAGATACAGGGCTGGCCTTAGGCCTTTAGGCGCCCTGTGCGAGAAAGCTTTACAGCGCCCCTCAACAGTTGTGTCTTCGCTTTGAACAACAACAATTACAATTTGAAAGGGGCTCACAGACACAAATTATACGTACCGTCTTCAAAAATAAACTTAGAATTACACTCATCAGTGTTACAAGTGCACATGAACATCGTCTCTCCCAAGTGGTTCTTTTTTTTCATGTGACATTTTGAGGAGTTATAGTCATCCAGCTTGTGTCCATACAGTTCCAGTTTGGGGTCATGACACAGTGTTTCCTCAGTGACAGAAGAACCATTGCTTCTCCTACAAATAAAACATAATATAATTGTAGAACCAAGAGACTGGTAACATGGCACACTTAATTTACTTGGAGGTAAATGCATCAGCAGCGGATCTAAAGAAGCTGATGCTCTGATAACTAAGGAGACAAGGCTTTTCTGTTTTTTTTTTTTTTTAAGGGAAAGGAGGTCTTAAGAGCAGATAGGTCTCGGGGGGGAGACAAGGCTTTTAATACTCAGCCTAGACTCATGCTGGCGATACACTGATAACATTTCTTCCAATTCCTGCTGAATCGTTCAAAATTCAAGCTGTGGGTGGCCCTGTCAACTTTTGTCGAAGAACCTGGGTAAAAAATTGTTGGCTTAACAGAGAATGCAGCCAACAAGCTGCTGCTAGCTGTCAGAATACAATAGATTTCTCCATCCATGTGGAGTTGAATGAGATAAATCTAGTGTGTGGCACTGATATACCTCAAACAGTGCAGAATTTGCAAACTCCTTAACCCCTTCATGATGGGAGACATACACTGTACGTCCCATTACAAAGTCCCCAAATGACTACTCACGTACATTGTACGTGATCAGCTATTTGGAGCTCTGTCAGGCTGGTAACCGCTGAAAATCAGCGGTTAACGTTCAATAATGGATTCCTCAGTAGTGAAATTAATTCACATTGACTGCTTGATAGAACTAAATAAATAAATACAAAAGCGTAAAAAAATGTTTAAAAAAAATAGTGAAAAGTATTTTAAAAAATAAGTGTAAAAAAATTAAAAAAATAAATGTTACAAATAAAAATTATATATTTAAATGTATTTTTTATACTATCAGTAATATAAAAATGACCCCATTACAATGAAAATCTGCAGCTGAGCTGCAGATTTGTTTTTCACCCTAAGCGGTTATTTTTTTTAAAAATGTAACCCCCTTATGACAGTGATGTTTAATGTATGTCGCAGTCACTAAGTGTGACACTTATTGACAGTAACATTGTATGCCAGGTGACCACTTTTAGGCCTCATTCACACGAGAAAAGGCTGGCACGTACAGCTCTGTGCTGCGTACACGGCCATATCGGGCAGCTCGCCGGGAAGGACAGGTGCTGCGTGTGGTTAGTACGTCCCAGGCGAGGACTTTCTGTTCATGTTGCCTGGATGAATAAAGTTATCAGCGTTTCAATTGTGTTCAGAGCACGACTGGTCTTTTCCTTTGGATATGTGCAGTCTTTGGGACACAGAACAAGCCCTTGTTGGTATTAAGTACCTCACCTTCCATAAGGGTGTTTCAAATCTTGGGAGCAACATATTTTAAACTTTTGTCCTTAACATTACAGTCCTCCCACTGGAGAGTGGAGAAGAGGACCCAATACAAGGAACACAGCCTGTATCACCAAAGGGGAGTCTATAGAAGGACGTTGAGCAGAGAAGACCTGGATCATAAGGCTAGGTTCACACCTGCACTACACAGCACAACACCCGGGGCGCGCGTCCCGGGTGTGGTGCGGTCCTGCACAATGCAGGCAGTGATTGCCGCATGGCCCCATTGGTTTCAATGGGGTGACATCCGTGCTGCAATCACAGAAAGAACCTTCTTTTTGCGATACACGACGCGCAGCTTTTTGCGAAAACTGCACGACCCGCCTTGCGCGACTAGGGTGCCATTAAAAAATAATGCCACCCACAGCGCAATCGGTTCACACTTTGGCGACTCCTGACCGAGCGGCAATCCGCGTGGAATCGTGCACGATTGCCGCGTGTATTGATTTCGTCTAGGTGTGAAACTAGCCTCAAGGTTCTTTAGACTTTGTTGTATGTAAGTGGCATGGCAACTGATGTTAGATGTAGTGCAGAAGCATATAGTGCATGCTTACCAAAGGATAAACTTTTTTGAATATACTTCCAGGTATGAAGGGACAAGTGACTCATTCCCCCTCCTCTCAGTTGACAGCCCAGGTACTTGGTGATTGAATAAGCACCATCATATGGGGGTGGGGGAAGCATTGTCACCCTGTGCAAGCTCCAACTAAAGCATTGGTGAGTTTATACAGAGCTTACTTCCCCACTCCTGATGCTTGAATGAAGCAGAAGGGGAGCAGAAGGTAGATACAGTATGTGCATATTGCTGGCGGACCAGCCATTTAAGAAAACCTGTTGCTTTGGGTTAAATATTACGTTTTTGTCAACATATTCAAACAATATAAATAAGCTGATTAGGAACTCTATTAAGAGCTAGATTACATAAAACCAAAGATATAGTCTATCAATCATTAAAAAAATAAGAAATAAAACTTGCATTGCTTACCATATGGCTACACATACTTCATCCGCATGTTCACAAAATGAAAATTTATCACAGGAACTGTTACAGTGACCTTTGTTTTGTGTACATGTTGTTGGAAGCACATCACAAAATGCACATGTTACTTTGAGCTCCTGGAATACGAAACCTGGTGGACCTAAAAAAAAATCAATACCATTTATTACGTAAGTCACATATACAAAATACAAAACCACTAATTATCTAAGAATGAGCTCTACAATTTCAGTTTTAAGTTTAAAAAAAACATTGCTTCAGTCTAGGAATTGGGGAAAGGCCACATAGTCTGTGGCAGGTATAATAGATGTTGCAGTGGTGGGGAAGTTGAACTATAATGTACAGCCAACTAGAAAATCAAATGTTACTGATATACTTATATGCTACATAAAGACACACACACAATATTAGGGATACACCGAAATTTCTGCCGCCGAAACACATTGGCCGAAAATAGCACTTCGGGCAAAATGACGAAAGTGCCATCTTTCGGCCGCAATTGCAGTGCATCCCTGCTTTCTCTCCTCCCCGCTGTGCGCTGCTCTGTGTCCCCTCTGACACAACGCAGCGTCCAGCAGTGAGGAGAGAAACTGTCAGAGAAGGCCGAGTGGGGAGGAGAGCAATGTGAGCTGCAATGTCACAGGAGACTGAGCTCTCCTCCTGCACTGCCCCGCTCAGCCTCCTGTGACAAATCAGGATGGGCGGAGACAGCTGTCAGCTGTCACAGGAGGTCAAGGCGGCATTGAGGGGGAGAAGTCAGCTGTCGAACTAGAACAACCTCTCCTCCCCATCCCACCGGCTCAGCCTCCTGCGAGAGCCGATCCTGGATGGCGGACAACTACAAACATTCAGCGGTCAGTGATCGCTAAATATTTGTAAATAACTGGACATAGTAAGAGTTCCTATGTACCAGTTATGATTGAATGATGTAGATCACTTCCTTTTCATTCATGAATGTGTACATAGTAACTCGTACTATGTACACAACTTATGAATGAACAGGGGCACTCAGTATAGAGGATTCCTGTTCATTTATAACAGGGGATGCAGAAAAAGAGATTGAGGACTGTGTACGCAATCTTTTTTCTATGTTAAAATTAAAATATCAGGGGTCATATTTCACCAAAGCCCCCAGCAATAAAGTTAAAAAATACAAATTATTTAATAAAAACAAATAAATAAAAATAAATAAATAAAATATTTAAAAAATTTCAAAGTTTCAAAAATATATATTAAATTTGTTTTTAAAAAGGCTACAAAAAAAAAACTTTCGGTTTCGGCCTGACA
>NW_017306886.1:580763-586277 GCF_000935625.1 Nanorana parkeri
TATACTTTATATGTATAAATATATATATATATATATATACACTGAGTGGCCAGATTATTATGACCACCTGACGTTTATTAGCTATAATTAGCTATAATTTTGCGCTGAAGTTGATAGAGGGCCAGACCATTATACATTTAAACGAACATATGCCAGCAATGTACACCAAGTGAACATGAAGCAGGCATATGCAGTTAGTGTATAGGAACACAAAAACTAAATTTGTTGTTACCTTTCCTCTTCGTGTCCTCATGGAAATGGCTGCAATAATACTTTTCAAGTAATGTGTGTATAGTACAATTGACCTCTCCCCACCCCCTATTCATTAGTGTTCATAGTGGCAACCCGCCCCCTTCCTCAGACAGTGTATTCTGTGCAAAGGCAGAGCTAGTGTTTACTGATCGTGTTACACAGAATCACAGAGAGGGGGGCAGCTTTTTACAGACTGCTTTACAATCCGACCCCGGTGTCGGACTAAATTCCCTGTGGAAAAAATTTAGAATTTCTAGGATTCAGGCCTAATAATAAGTTCATAAAAAATGAAGAAAGCCTGCAATGCGAGTTATGAATATGTGCACACGTATACATAATCACTCCACTTCTTCTACATTAGCACAGTAAATGCTAATCACTTACAAAGGTGGAAATGAACTTTAAGGCAAATAGGCTGTTCACTTTGCACGGGAATTTCCCCTTAGCATAGGAAATGTGGTGAAAAGTCATTTTGCAAAGAACCCCCAATCACGTGCAAGGAAAATGTAAAAAAAAAACCCCAGTATTTTTGCTTCCATGGGATAAGATGACGGAAGTAAGCAGAGCTTCACTTCATTCATTAAAATAAGTATAGCCTATTTGATTTTAGTAAGTCAACCCCTCTCTGGAGCTATATCTCTGGAGCTAGTTTGTTGATGTTGACTTGACGTAGTCTCTGATAACGCAGAAGCTCAGTTTAAATTATGCAAGTATGTGATCTGCTACAATTTAAAAGGCTTTTAAGCTATTTTAAATGCTTGTTAAATCATTTTCAATGGATGCTGCTTCCTGATGTTTGAAAGTTTTAGCTTCCTGCAAAATCAACTGGTCCCCTGAGCACGGGCCCGATATCCTGTTTTGGGCTCCTTTCCCCAGAAAGGTCCCATAAAGCCACCCTTGTGTGTGCTAGTAAGCTGTGTGTGTCTCCACAAACACACATACACAGCAAGACAAACCAATCCTCTGCTTCTCCCATATTTGTCCCTTCTCTAAGCTATTAGATAAATAGTGGATGGAGACTGTGCTGTCCCTTGTGCTCTTGTACTGCACAGGATGTTCAGGGAAGTGGAGCTGAAAGAGTTGAAGCCAGCTGTTTGGAAACATGATGACTAAGCGCTTAGGCAAATATATAAAGAAATACTTTGCTTGTTTCATCTGGATCCATTATTAAATGTAATCTCCAAGGAATTGAACAATGTAATCTTTGAACTTCATTTTTTGTTATTAATGGGTTTCGGGTTTCAATTGTGCAGGTTTGTGATGCGTTTCCTTAAAATGTTATCTGGGAGATTTGAATTGAAGGATTATCATCCCTAAAGCAAATCCAAACCCAAGCACAAATATTTAAGGGTCTATACACTAAGCTGCCGAAGGATCTAGCCGTAGCTTTGGCTGATCCTTCGGCTAGCTTCGGCCCTAGGACCCCTTCGGTTCAGTAGAACCGAAGGGCTGCTGTACGGGCTATCCACTATAGCCCGTACAGTTCCCGAAGTCGGCCAAGCGGCTCAGTCGAGCCAAAGGCATATGCTTCGGCTCGACTGAGCCTGAGCTGAAAGCCGAAGCTGGCCGAACGGCCGGCCGACAGCCTGCTACTGACTGCTGGGCAGAGCCAGCCGTCATCTCACTGCTGGCTCCGGCCACTTGCACAGACAGATCAGCGTCCCTGGTTACCGGGTAACCAGGGACGCTGATCTCCAGATAGCCCAACTTATCAGATAGCGGCTTCCGGCTGCCCAGGAGAGAAACGCTTTCTCCGGGAAAGTTTTACTCTGCTCGATCGAGCAGGATAAACCTTTCCCTGCTTTGTTGTCTTTTTTTTCCATCTAACAACGGAGGCGTTGGCTGCCGTCAGAATAAAATAAAAAACACCATAGGGATGCATAGCTAGATTCCTATTGGCTATTTCAATTTGCAATAGCCAATAGCAAACTAGCTATTGCACCCACCCACTGCTGCTGACAATCAGCAGAGGGGACCTGAAGTTCTCCATCATCTGACAGCAGCAGAACCACCCGGCAAATAGAAAACAGTTGGGCGGAGCTAGCTGTCACTGCACCACAGAGGTACCGAGCAGAACAGACGAGCCGAATGCCGCTCGGCACACTATTTTCTAAACATTTTTTAAAGGTGATGAGCAGTAAGCCTTCTAACTCTATGGGTGGAGCTCTTTACTCCATTAAGGACGTAAGTAAAGAGAACACGGGGAAGCAGGGAGTGGCAATTAAGGGCTAGTCTAACTACCGCATAACAGGGGGAAGAAATAAAAAGTAGAAAGGCTTAAAAAATCAACACCTTTAGGGCTTGTTCACACCAATTGCATCGCAATCACTCACAAAACTTCCCCCTGCGTTCTGGGGCGGGAACCCCCCAAAGTGTGATCGGACGTGTGGCAAAATATTGCCTGCGTTCCATTTCACTGCAAACGCAAACAATGCTGCATGCTTTTTTTTTTCACTACACAGCAAGAAAGCAAAATATGGGACCATTTTTTTAAGCCTGATCTGTAACAAGACCACAACTAGATTAGTTTATCATCAGCCCTGTCCCTTTGCAGCAGTAGTATGGTACAGTGACACTGCACCAGTAGAAAATATATAAGTATACATCCATTAATGTACAAAGCATACTACAAAACCTAACATATAAAGTAGCTGTTTGCAAAACTATCCGTCCACAAATGCAGCAGTAGGGGGTCACAAAAACACACACACTATAAATCCTTTGTAAATGAGAGGCACAGGGAATTACAGTAGACGTGTCTTATTCTATAAGCAAATTGCTTGATAAATCCCCACTGGTATATTTAAAGACTGCATACATTATGAGACCGCCGCATAATTTTATTTTACGTAAGTGCACTGCGGTAATAAATAAGCTATTTTCGAATGCAAAATCATTACACAGTAGATGAGTGCAGTTACCGCTCTGTAAATGCCATATTTCTATTTAAACAACATCACAAAGTACACTGTGAGGGTTAAATGGTATGCATGGAATGCTGATTTATTGGCTCCATAAGACAATATAAACATAGTCTGAGAGAAGACATATTTTCCACTAGGCTCTAAATATTACAGTTCGATGATCTCCACAGACATTTAGGAACGGTAAATGCAAGTGAATTAAATGTCAGCAAGCCAAACATGTATACTAATGAGCCGGATGTAACAATAAAAGCTCTGGTGACATTTGATACAGGGCTCATGTTTCCTGTTAGCTACTGCACCAGAGCGGGAGCAATAGGAGGGTCACAGGAACGTGCACTGCCATATTCAACTACCGTTTAAGAAGACAGCTGCAAATATGTGATATGACAGATAAATAACCAAGCTAGGGAAACTACTACCAGATAAGCTAAACAAACAAACAAACCACACAAAGCACATCAGGAAGCCGGAATCCCAAAGTGATAACAGTTCTAATCACAGCATAGACTGTGGCCAGAGATAGATGGGTTGATGTCTGAAACTTCCACGTATAATGCTCAATTGGGCTTATCAGTATGACACTTGTCATCTTTAAATTCAATGCATCTTTTTTCATAGGTTTACAAGACGGGTTGAAATATTCAATGGATTGTTATTTTGTTTTTTATTGTTTATTATTATCTTTGTTTTATTGTTTTTTTAAGCAGCCATTCTGCGACCCATTATGGCAGATTCAACTGGATTTATTGTTTTTGTACTGCATACTGTGATATTTCTTTAGCATATTTCTTTAATATAGGATTACACCCTAGGTTCACATTTTCTGGTGCCTTATGTGTATTTTTCATGTGTTTTCATACATATTCAATGCACTGCCAGACTAAAGTTTATAAGGGCCAAATAATGCATGTTGATGCACCAAAAAAGCACCTGTACTATTTTCTCAGATGCACAGTTGTGCATTGTTGCACGTCAGCCAACGCTGTGTGAACAGGGACTCGGGTAATGAATTGAATATGACTATATTTAGTTGAATAAAACATACAATTTCTTGCACGTAACGCAAATATGAATTATAGTGTATGAACTTTTTGGATTCTTTTATCCAGACAGCAGGTAGAGATCTTGACTCACATTCTCCTATGTTTCTTTACCGCCTGTAGCAAAAACATCTGTTGTTTAGGGCCTGTGAGTTTGACATTAGTATGACCTCTGCACTAATTCATAATTCATTCATAGGTACATTTGATCCCCTTCTGATGTGCTATAGTCCCTGTCCACACCTGGGCATTTTGTAGCTGAAAGAGCTAAACACTACAACGCCCATACTGAGGATTTCCAATGCTTTCAATGACCCTTGTTCACATCTGAGTGTCCTGTCGACTGTAGCTGAACGCTTGTCACTGGAAAATGTACATGAGCTAGTTTTCCTCATAGTTATGCACTTTTGGCCCAGAGACTACAATGGGAACGACTGTAACTGTGTGACACAAGTGTGTTCTAGCGTTTTTTAACCACTTCAAGACCAGGTGTTTAGACCCCCTTCCTGGCCAGGCCATTTTTCAGTGTTCAGCGCTGCAGTCCTTTGACTGACGTTTATTCCGTCATGCAACGCTGTACTGAAATGAATTTTATACCATTTTTTGGGGACAGATAGGGCTTTATTTTGGGGGTATTTAATCACCACTGGGGTTTTTATTTTTTATTATAATTAGGAAAAATTACAGAAAATTTTAAGCTAGCCTTCCACTTTAGGAACAAAATGTAGGACATCACATGCTGGAAACACACAATAAAAAGCTTTGAGATAATGCTTAAAAAAAGATTGACAGGCATGAGTCGATGTGCGTAAAATGTTAAAAAACACTTAGAGGGTTATTCACAAAGCTGCCGAAGGCAGCCGTGTGAATAACCGACCCGAAGTGAAGTGAGCCGAACACTGTTCGGCTATTCACTTCAGGCTTGTACGGCTGAAATCAGCCGTAATTACTTTTTTCTGAAGATATGGGTAAACAACGCGATTTAACAGCCTTTGAACGCAGGATGATTGTTGGTGCTCGGAGCCATGGAGCGAGTAACAGCAAAACAGCAGAATTCGTTAGATGTTCAAGAGCAGCTGTTGTTAAAAGTGTTTAAAGACTGGACTGTCAGCCGAAAATCTGGGTCTGAACGTGCGAATTGTGGCCGTCAGCGACTAGTCAATGTTAGGGCAGAACGGAGAGTGGCAAGAATTGTACAAGACAACAGAAGGGGAACAGTACATCAAATTACTGCAGATCTTAATCAGGGATCCTCTCAAATGATCTCTGAACGCACTGTTCGCCGTACACTGCAT
>NW_017306886.1:586379-614946 GCF_000935625.1 Nanorana parkeri
AAGTAAAATTGTGTTTAAAAAAATGTGTTTTCAGAACATTTATTGGCTTTATTAACAGTTAAATGGGGTTAAATCTATGATTGTTTTTGACTGTAGTGACCAACAAAAATAAATCAAACTAATAATGAATGTGGATTTTGAATTAAATGTTCTAATCTAGGGGTAGCCAAACTGCGGCCCTCCAGCTGTGATGAAACTACAAGTCCCATTAGGCATTGCAAGACTCTGACAGCCACAGGTAAGGCCTACCGAGGCAGATGCATGATAATAATTGTAGTTTCACCACAGCTGGATGGCCGCAGTTTGGCTACCCCTGTTCTAATCAAATGAAATTTCAAAGTCCCTGATGTCATTATGAAATGTTCTGGTTTTTGGTATGAACATTCATAAGAATATCTACCAGTATATGACAAGCTTTAGGGCCACTTCAGGGTGAGTAACTGGAGGTCACTGGAAAATATATAGTCTGTGTTTACATGATACTAAAAAACATTTCAGTGCATTTCCTAATGTACTCATACTAAACATGCAGCAGTGATGAATTGCATTGGCCATGCTTGCACATTTGTGGGTTCTAAAAAGCCGATGATTTATTTTTCAGATCACAAGACTGGAATGAAGCTGTATTCAGAGTGAGTTAAAAGAATAATTATTATTTAAGCTTCGGTACATATCCACTTAAAACCTAGATGAACATATATTTAGCTCCTGCCAAATGTTGCTTAACTTCACAATGCCAAGTTGTTGAAATATCCCCTCTCCCTTTAGCAGTGATCTATACATTTGTCAGTGTGTAGTCTGACTCATAGTTGCATGCTGGTTTGTGTGGGTGGGGGCCCAAGATACATTGCAAACAGGGACGCCATGAACGGCGCTTTCTCTTGAACTATTTGGATAACACATAGGCAGAAAACCACAGGAACCTGAAGCTTGTAGCGTGTAGCATGAAAACATCTAAAGTTACTGTAGAACGGTATTTTGCCACTTTGTTGTTTGTAGATATCTCTACATATCATAAGCAAGTTTCTTTCCTTTTCTTTTTTGGCACATGTTGTTTTAGCTTTGCTGAGGTATCAAAACAGAGATCATTTTTTTAAACACAAATACTGTGAAATTGCAAGTTAAAGCTGAAATTCAGGAATTAAAGTAGTATTAAACGCTCAAACTTTTTTTAATAACAAATCCAGATCAAATAAATATACATTGCCCAGCAAAGTAGTTCTTAAAGTTTTTACCCAAGCGCTTACAGTCATCATGTTTCTGAACAGCTTCAACTCTCTCAACTCAGCTTCCCTGAACTTCCTGCTCAGTACACGATCACAAGGGAGAGCACAGTCTTCAGCAGCCATTCATCTACTAGCTTTGAGGAGGGAGAAAGGAGGAGGGGAGTAGATTTCCTTGCTGTGCCTGTGTGTTTGTGGAGACACACACAGCTTACTAACACACACAAGGGTGACTCCCTAGGACCCTGCAAGGTTCACACATAGGTGTGGTTTAGCTCAAAGCTATGAAACATTGAACACACGGAATCCCATTGTTTTCTATGGCCCTTGTTCACATTGGAGTGTTCTGTTGCTTATAGCAAAACACCTGTCGCTTAAAAAAGTACATGATTTTTTTTCACAAAGATTTTAGTGTTCTTGTCTCTACAGACTTCAATGGAAACACCTTAAAGTGACATTAAACTCAGGCGTTAAACCTTAAAAATGCATTAAAGTACCTTAACTATTAAATCATGAATAATTCATCTCTGAATTATTGTTGCCACTGTCCTTCCTTCTGGAGGGTGGTTACTTTTGTTCCCCATGGTCCGTGTGTGTGTTGTAAAGTAGTCACCTCTCCAAGCTTGCTCCCGTGATGGACTACAATCTCAAGACAAGTAAGTAAACTAAAAATGAGATTGTAGTCCATCGCAGGACTGAGGTTGGAGGGGTGGCAGCACCAACTCAGAGATGATTTGAGGATCTACAGCTGAGTGATACACAAATAAGTTACATTTTTGTTCATAGTTAAAGGAGAACTATGAGGTGAGTGAAAATCCCTCAGCCTCATAGTTCGAGCCAACGTGTGACAATTAAACTGTCACACGTCGGCTCAATAGATCGGGAAGTGAGCAAACACATACCATCGCTCACTTCTCGATCCTGTCCCTGCAGAGAGACGTGACTGTCACTCACGGCTCCCTGCAGGGATTCCCCCCTGTCCGATCCTCCAGTGCTGACTGGCAGAACGGACAGGGGAGGGGCGGGTACAGCTAGCTCTGCCTCTAGATAGGCAGAGCCAGCTGTCAATGACGCAGCTGGGTGGATCAAGACAGTAATGTCGGGATCCGTCCCGGCTGTGGTGGTCTCAGTATACCGAGAGATGTAGCTCGCGGTATACTGAGCTTTGGGTGACGGGAGGACGCTAGATTGTGTCCTTCCATGACCCTGGGGAGAACTATGGGAAAAAGCACTGACCCCATAGTTCTCTTGAACCTCCCTGGCGGTATGATTATGGAAGATTTTAACATGCCAAAGCGGTACATTGTTTTTCATGGCAATAATCCCGAGTGTGGTTTGCGGTTACCGCTCTTGGTACTGAAAATGAACCCCGAGCCACACTCGGGAATACCACCAGGAAGGTTAAAGTACTTGGATGCATTTTTAAGGTTTAACTCATGAGTTTAGTGTTACCTCAAACACCGTAAAATGCACATCACATGCATTTTCGAGCGTGTTCTGAAGCATTTTTGCATGATGTCTCAGATGCTACTGCATTTCATTGGACCAGAAAGAAAAATGCATGAAGCTAAACTCCCGCAAAATGCTCAAAGGTGCTTCAAAAGCACACGAATATATATTTTATATTTTTGTGTGTGAAGCTTGCACAGCTGCCTGCACATCAGCTGGGAGACCTTCAGGAAAGCCACAATGCACACAGGAGTTGATGTACTAAAGACTGTTCACTTAGCAAAATAAATTCTCACTTTGCCTAGTGAATGAGGTGAAGCTCTGCTGACTTCAACCATCCAATCATATGCAAACAAAATTCATGTTTGTTTTTTGGGGTTTTTTTTAACGTTTCTTTGCAGGTGATTGGGTATTCTTTGTAAAGTGAATTGTCACCACATTTACAAAGCTAACAGAAGCTTCCCTGCCAATTGCACACTCCCTTGCAATGTGGATAGCATATTTGCCTTTAGTAACTCAACTCCTTAGAGTCTTGCATGTTTGATGGACAGTTCCTAGTACTTTTTGCATTAGATGGTTGTTTTGTAGACTCAAATCTTCCAAGGACTTGTCAGTAATAAGGCACCTTATTGCGCCCTCTGCGTTATTTCAAGGGAAATTCCGGCCACTTTTTTCAGTTTTGGAGGGGTTTAAAAGATTTTCTGTCAGGGTTTTGCTTGCACATGATTGGATGATGGAAGTCAGCAGAGCTTCAACGCATTCACTAATCTAAAGAAAAAACTCCCTCGCAAAGTGAACAGCCTATGTGCCTTTAGTAAATCAACCCTTAAACATAATTTGTAAAATCAATTCAGATTCCACAATCAAGGTAAGAAAAGGAAAACAGTGACAGCAAGGGGAACATAATGTTCCTTTTTTATTCTCACCTGCATTTAGAAAAATGTAATTCAGATGAGACACTAATTTCTCAGATGTTTGCATAGATTTCTGGCGTCATGCCTGACATAATAGAGGTCAGAGCTAGAGAAGAGAGAGGACCAGTCAGCCCCAGATGTTTAGTCTAACTACTGTAATCTACATGGAGAATCTAAACTGTCTCCTACTACAGAATATGAATCACACACCTAGGCCACACTCCATTCACTGTTCAAGGGAGATATCTACATCAGCCAGCATGAGCGGATTGCTCTTTACACCTGTACAGGTAGTCGCTAAAAGAAATGTAAAAGTAGCCAAAATAACAAAAAGTACAGTAATTAACGTAAGTGGCTTTAATACGCAATGTCATATGTGTGTGTATCATTTTAAAGT
This sequence comes from Nanorana parkeri, assembly GCF_000935625.1. Taxonomy (NCBI): domain Eukaryota; kingdom Metazoa; phylum Chordata; class Amphibia; order Anura; family Dicroglossidae; genus Nanorana; species Nanorana parkeri. Next base: position 590,363 of record NW_017306886.1, read on the forward strand.
TTTGTTGTGCGCTATTTGTATATGCGTTTATTATATTATTATTATTATTATACAGGATTTATATAGCGCCAACAGTTTGTGCAGCACTTTACAGTTACAATACAAGTCAAAACAAGATGGTAAGGAGTGTCCTGCCCGTGAGAGCTTACAATCTAAAAGGGAGGGACATGTGATACATGAGGTGGAAGCTGTGTGGGGATGAATTGTTTGTGATAATGATGGTACAGTGGTTAGATTGAGGTAGAACAGGCTTCCCTGAAGAGATGCGTCTTTAGGGATCGCCGAAAAGCAGACAGAGTAGGACATAGACAGACAAGTTGGGGTAGGGAGTTCCAAAGAATGGGAGAGACTCTAGAGAAGTCCTGCAGGTGAGCATGGGAGAATTTGATGAGGGAGCTAGAGCAGGAGGTCTTGGGAGGAGCGGAGGGGACGGTGGGTGATACTTTAGGACCAGTTCACACTGAGCGATTTATCGCGCGGTAATTCCCGCGATATCGCGGCTATTTACCGCGCGATATCGCTCTCCAATGCATGGCAATGGGGCTCTGTCAGTCGCTGTCGCGGGTCGTGCGTCGCTACAGCAGGACCCTTTTTGGAGCGGATTTTGCCGCGATTCTAGCTTGCTCAATGCAAGCATTTGCGAGATATCGCATCGCGCAAAATGCAAATCGCGCGACAAACGCGCAATTTGCGAATCGCTCAGTGTGAATGGGGCCTAAAGATGAGGTTGGAGATATAGCCGGGGGCTAAGCTCTGGATGGCTTTGTAAGTTGTTGTTAATATTTTGAATGTTATCCTTTGGGCTATTGGAAGCCAGTGGAGGGATTGGCAGAGGGGTTACATTTTGCTTGTTAAGTAATGCCATTATTATAGAGGTCTACCCATCTGTCCAAAAAGAGGGACAACAGAGGAGGAAAGATGGATTGCGGGATCTGGTTGCAAAAGAGGTGCAGTCCCTTCAAATGAGTGACAGTTGTGAGCTATGATATAGTACACAAAATATACTGCTAGTTCTCCCTTAGATGCTATTTTTCCAAAATGAATAGGTCTTAATATTTAAAAATAATATGATTTAGGAGGAAGCAATCAAGTTTTATGGTGCCCTATGCATTCTTTAACATTTACAGGCAAATGTGTGTTACTAATGCACATCCAAGGATTAATTTTCACTCTTCCAATCACACCAGTAGCAATTTTTATTGGCTGCACGCTTCGCTAAGAATGTATAAATGGCACCACATAACTGCAGGAGAATGAACATCTAAACTGCACTAAACACACTGTTCTTCTACAAATAAACACTGCTTTATATGACACATTAATGCCATTTTACATGGCATTTAAACACACTGTACCATAAAAAGAGCCATTTTAAACCACATAAACACTTTGCGTTCTCAAATATTTTATTTTATACATCACTAAAACAAGTGACAACATTACGCTAGCTATTTATTTGTTATATCATGATTTTGTTTATAGCTACAGCATTGTATATTCCCCATGCACCTTTTTGAAAAGGGACTTTTATTCAATTGATATTTTATTTTAAACTACATGCGGTGCAGGCATAAACATACATTATTTGCAAAGTGCTTTTTAAATGTGCGTGATCAAAAAATCATTAGGCAATGTACTAGCTCACACATCCCAGTTTACAGTTTCTGAAAGTATTATCAGTTATGCGTGTCATATAACAGAGTATCTTCTTGATGATGCCCCGAGTTCATTTATGTAAGTTATTCATCATATGTATCATAGCACTTATAGCAGTTACTCTTTGGCTGCAGTTAACATAATTGCTCCCTATAATGTAACATACAGGAGATGAACTTCTCTTAAATCTGGGCAATTCAAATCGAGCATATAGTGGGGGAAAATGCAGAAAAACACATGTCTAAATGACCATCAGACCGAGAGACGTTGACTGCTAAAGTTATATGTAAATATCAGCCTTTCCTGCAAAAGTCACACTCTGTCCTTTTCCCACCTGCCTCCCAACTGATCCTTTAATTTGACGAGAAGCCTAAATAAACAACAGGGAGCCTTAGGCCCTTTCAGAAGGGTGTTCTGATCCTCTCAGTTTTTTCAGGCAGATCTGATCAGAAGTCCAGGGTCAGTCTAATGGCAGTCGGATCTAAAGGGATGTGTGTTCATTTAGGGGTTAGGTCCAGAAAAACAATATGGGACTGAGTTCTCTCTTGGCGGACTTGATTGGGAATGATATGATGTCTGCTTACATCCGACTCCCAATAACATGTTCATTTTTTTCCTCCATTGTAAGATGCCTGAACGATGACATGCGTTCTGAACAGCAGTGGATCTGTGCATGAATCCCCTGCTGATTGGAAATGACAGGCGCCCATGTAAAAGGGGCCTTCAGCTGACCATGCACTGCTTGAATTTTGGCCAGGTCCTGACTTAGCCAAAATTCAAGCATTGTGTGGCCCTCTCAGAACCATCCCTCCCCGTTCAACAAAAGACATTTTTTCAGTCGATTTTTGTCAAAAGAGCCGGTCCCACTCCAGCCAATCAGTTGTTCTCACACAGAGCACAAAGCTAATCTGAGCAGCTATGTACCTTGGGATCACTCTGACTGGTCACAGAGAGACCAATCACAACAATCACAAATGTAATGTTTACATCTGTGAGCACTCCCCTTCCTCCCATAACAGAGGAAGGAAAGAAGGGGGAACTAACGAATGAATGAGTCATTCATTTTTTCCCTAAACACAGTAGAGATCATCGGCAGCAAATGATTCAAATAAAGTTTAACTCTTACACCTCAACCTTTGATCCCCATATTGCCTCTTCTGTGATCTGTATATTAACATTCAGTGACTCTTGGATCTCGCTAAGTATACATCTGCAGGGGGTGAGGGTGCAATAGTTTGTCAGGGGAGGGTGGCAAAAAGTGCAATTTATTCTTTGATTATTTTTTTTTAGCACTTTTATCTGTTTAAAGTACGGAATTACTGTATGCTCAAATAATATTATATGTAATAAGTAAACACACTAAAAAAGTTGGAATGACAGAATAAAGATGTCTCTCCATTTAATTCACAGAGTACAAGCAGTAATGTCACATTTAATAGCCTATGGGATATTAGATCTACAGAGGACCTGAGGAATACCTGCAAAGAAGTGTATTTTCTTAGGGGTCTATTCACGAAGCTGCCAAAGGATCTGGCCGTAGCTTCGGCCGATCCTTCGGCCGATCCTTCGGCTAGCTTCGGCCCCAGGACCCCTTTGGTTCAGTAGAACCGAAGGGGTGCTGTACGGGCTATTCACAATAGCCCGTACAGCTCCCGATTGTGGCCAAGCGGCTCAGCGGAGCCGAACGCATATGCATCGGCCGACAGCCTGCTTCTGACAGCTGGGCGGAGCCAGCCGTGATCTTACGGCTGGCTCTGGCCACTTTCAGAGAGATCAGCGTCCCTGGTTACCTGCTAACCAGGGACACTGATCTCCAAACAGCTAACTCTCCCTGGCGGCCCGGGAGTCTCCTGCTCCCGGCCGCCAGGAGAGAAACACTGCTGTGTCCTTTTTTTTCTTTATTCTGACAAAAAAAAAAGAATTTTCCCATTGAAAAGCATTGGGACATTACTATTGGCTATTTCAATTTGCAATAGCCAATAGTAAACTAGCATTGTACCCGCCCTCTGCTGCAGTTCCCCATCAGGTCCATCAGGAGAGTTTTTCTTTTTCGTTTTTTTTGTACAGCAGCAGAGCCACCGGACAATAGGAAACTATTGGGCGGAGCTAGCTGTCACTGCTAGCTCCGCACAATCGTTTTCTATTTACTTTTTTTTACTTTTTTCACTCTTTTTCTGTTCTGCTCGGTCCCTCTGAGGGACCGAGCAGAACAGCCGAGCCGAATGCTGCTCGGCGGCATTCGGCTATTCACTCACTGCTGTTCGGGATCTTTAAGAATAGCCCGAACAGCAGTGAGTAGCCTGCCGGAGGTTCGGCTCAGCCGATCCAGATGTTGGTTCAGCTGAGTCGAACTCCTTCTGCACTTCGGGTCGGCCGAACTGCATGAGCATGTTTGCCCGACCCGAAGCCACACGAAGCAAGCCGATGTACGGCTGATTTCAACCGTTGTACGGCTGAAATTAGCCGTACCAGCCTGAAGTGAATAGCCGAACAGTGTTCGGCTCACTTCACTTCAGATCGGTCATTCACTCGGCTGCCCTCGGCAGCTTCGTGAATAGACCCCTTAGTGTGTTGGTTTTATTTCTAGGGTCTGTGTGTGGAAAGGTATCCCATGGCTAACAAAATATAGGCTATTTTTATTGCACATCTCTTAATCTAAAAACTATAGACATAAAGTATAGGACAATAAACAAGAAAAAGGTTACAACTATGCCTCTAATACAAATTGTACTGCTCACTGTTTGACATTACTTATTTAATTCTGGGTAACATCATTCGTTTTTCTTCCTTATGACAAAAAGCTCCATGAAAGCATAAAAGGAATTAATACATCGGATACATTGGACTATTGAATGGACTATTACATTATATTTAAAGCCAAACTTTTTTTCTAGGTAGGAGAAGGTAAAAACAGGTCATATGCCATCTGTGTCTTATAACAGATTTGCCTTCACTTCTGGTCCTGTAGACTCAACAGGAAGTGAATAGTTATCTTTCTAATGTGAAGAAAATCCTCTCTCAGACAGGTTTGTCATGTGAACAAGTGTCCCCATTGGAGGATATTCCTGTTCTGGAGAAAACTCATCATTTACCCTCAATTTCCTTCCAGGTGACATTGGTGATCAGGACAATTAGAGAGTGAATCTCCATAACAGGTACACAAACAGCAAATAAATCATGACACTGATTCTTACCCCGACCCTATCCAAACCTAATACAATTTTTAGCTACACTTTAGCTTAATATAGCCACAAATGAGCCAAATATCATGACAGTAAAATTAATTTGTCACACTGGGGGCTAAAGCAACACAAACAGCTAACTGAAATGTCAAATACACACATATTGCCAGCCCTGATGCAGATCACACCATTAAATGCTCTGGTTCCAACCCAATCTTTAGAAACTTTTCTCATAAATACTTTAACAGATGAGAAGGGGAAGTTTACAAAAAAGTTTAAGGCCCATTCACATGGGGCTTTAGGCCCCATTTACACACGAATCGGCCTGCACGTACAGCTCCGTGCTTTACAGGACAGGTGCTGGGTGTGATTAGTACGCAGCCCCGTCCTTCTCTATGGGGCTACGCAGCCGCATGCCCCCTATGCTGACCCGCCCTGCCCGTCCATAGGGGTACGGTTGAACGTATTCATACGCAGCCGGAATGGATCCTGTATGCGTCCCGGCCAGAAAACACGCACCCCTACGGACCTGCAGTTGAGGTGAGTGTAGGGGGGCGTACAGCCGCATAGCTTCATAGAGAAGGACGGGGGCTGCGTACTAATCACACGCAGCACCTGTCCTTCCCAGGAGCTGCTGGAGTACGGCCCTGCACACAGCACGGAGCTGTACGTGCAGGCAGATTCGTGTGTGAATGGGGCCTTTGGCTGTGGCTGGGGATTCCTGCGTCAAGAACCTATGGATTCTTGTGGCAGAAATCCCAGGTGTGTCCATACAGATGCGGCCGCATCTGTGAATGGCAGTCCCCATGTAATTGTTCATGAATGATTACTTGTGGTTTGGGAAAGGTGATTGTCTCTGGACGCAATCTGTCTGTGCCAGGGACAGTCATCTATTCCGAATTGCAGGTAAACAAATACATGTATACTCCTGCTGACAGATGCGGCCGCTGTGTACTTTCAAGTTATTGACAGGCTGACAGCGACCACATATGTACTGACACACCAGGGATTCCTGCCCCAAGAATCCATAGGTTCTTGCTGTAGGAATCCCTAGCTGCAGCTTTTAATAACAGATATTCTGCAGATAAGATGAAGTATCAGACATCTACTGGTCTATGATTATTAGAAACGTGACACCCCATTTAATGCATGGCCTTTAAAATACATTATTTTTCTAATGTTTTACATGCACACGCAAGTTTGATTGGAATGTCTGGCATAATACATTTCTATCCTCCTCAGGTGCCATCATGTAATTTTTGGCACACATCACAAGCTGTCAATCATAGTGCAAATGAGGAGGCCAAAGTGTGCTAGGAGAGCAGGCAGTGGGTGAGAGCAAAGGCCTACATAGGAGCAGCAAATTCAAGTGAGTTGTTACTTTACATTATAAAACATGCAATAATTAAAATTTGGCTACAGCCAAAAAAGTGGAAATAACGGGAGGAATCATCAAAATTTTGCATGCTTTTTAACATTCTTTTTAAAATACGTTTTAATTAGCCCTACATGTGTTCAATATACTGCAATGTTTTTGAAGCAAATGTCCTGCAACACGATCAGTATAATATAAAATGTGCAAACTTATAATAAAGGAAAATTCTAGTTAACCAATGAGGCAGGAGTATGTGAGTTAAAGGAGCGGCTGACTGGAATTATAAATATTCTGGCAATAAAACTGAATTCATTCGTATAATGAATCTTTATGTATTTTGCTGTTCAACTTTAAGAGCAGGTATGTGATTTACAGCTGCAAACAAATCTATGATGTGTAAAACAAATTTTGTTGCTTATCATAAGGGTTATTGTCTAGACTTTTATCCGAGGGCTACAATAACAATTTAACCAGTGCCGTTAAATAAGCCTGAACAACTATAATAATCATAAGAAACATTTTACAAGGGCATTTACAGCACAAATGTGAACACGTTATTAAATAATGAATATAAATATCACATTAGGATTCATGTATCTCTTTACTCTTCAATTTCACTTTCTGGATAGATGTTGTTTGCTTGAATCATACTTTAGCTTTGTGGGTTTTGAGGACTATATCAGCAAATGAGCACAGCCAGGGGTCTTGTCCCCAACCTCTCTTCTTGCACAGTGTCCCCTTCAGCTAACCCATTCTAGTGACCCGCTAGCATGCATGGGGCCATCTTATAAAGGCCATGACAGGCTGGCACACTTGAGAATTCTTTAATAAACAGGAAACAAACAGCAAAGTAAACATTTATAATGCCTACCAGTACGGATGATACAGATGATATGGATGCTTACACAGATAGAAACACCTGTAGAGTCTTCAGCATCTGACATTCCTGGGTGTCTTAGATGCTTCCATCTCCCTATTGCATGCAATGGCTTCACCACAGCACATAGTGGGGAGATCAAAACATCACATAATAAACTTAAAGGAGAACTATGGGGTCAGTGTTTTTCCCCATAGTTCTCCTTCAAGTTACAGCTCGCGGTATACTGAGACGCCGCAGCCGGAGCAGATCCCGACGTAGATGACGGGATCCACCCAGCTGCGTGAGTGACAGCTGGCTCTGCCTATTTAGAGGCAGAGCCAGCTGTACCCGCCCCCTCCCCCGTCCGTTCCGCCAGTCAGCGTTGGCAGATCGGAGCGGGGAGAGGGGAATCCAGCCCCTCCCCCTGTCACGGCAGAGAGCCGTGACAGGATCGAGAGGCGAGCGAACCCGGGATGTGTTCGTCACCTCCCGATCTACTGAGCCGACCTGTGACAGTCTCATTGTCACAGGTCAGCTAGAACTATGAGGTGAGTGAAAAGCACTCACCTCATAGTTCTCCTTTAAAGATGACTGATGGCAGCCATTAATACAGACCAGTCTGGAATAAAAGGAGGGAGTGGCGTATATGGGCTGTAGACCCAGGACACAGAGAGTTTTAGCTCTAAAGGCTGCACAGTGCCAGGAAGAGCCTGCATAGGGAAGACCTCAGGAGGGGATGAAGGTAAGTATTTTACTACCTAGGCTTGAAAGAAACAAATAAAAGGACAACTTCAATAAAAGCCCATTTACATTTTTGTGGAACGTTAAAGTGACACTAAACTCAGGAGTTAAATCTTAAAAATGCATTTAAGTACCCTGACTATTAACAAAAATGTAAATGTTTTGTGTATCACTCTGTTGTAGATCCTCAAATCATTTCTGAATTGGTGCTGACACTGTCCTCCCTTCTTGAGGTTGGCTGCATTTGTTCCCCGTAGTCCCTGTATTGTATACACCACTTCAAGCTCACTCCTGTGATGGACTACAATCTCATGTTTAGTTAACTAGCTTGTCTTGAGATTATAGTCCATCACGGGAGCGAGTTTGGAGCTGCGGCTACTTTACAACACACAAAGGGACCATGGGGAACAAAAGTAGCCACCCGCCAGAAAGAAGGACAGTGTCAGCACCAATTCAGAGATAATTTGAGGATCTACAGCTAAGTGATACACAACTAAGGTACAATATTGTTAATAGCTAAGGTACCTGAATGCATGTTTTAGATTTAACTCCTGAGTTTAGTGTCACTTTAACGCATGTAGGTTCACATGCACAGCGTTAGGGCAGCCCTACGAAAAAATGTTGCAACTCATTATGGTAAATTGCTGTGCATTGTTGTGTTCTGCAAAGCATGTACATTGCCCTAATCATTCAAAATGAATGGCAATGCTACACAAGAATGTATATAATGTGCAATGTTGCATGTTGTGCAAATGCACACAATACTACTGAAGTTATCCTTTAGGTGACCGCTTTGCAACATGATTGTTATGAAACTATGGGTGAAAGACCACAATAATTTATTTGTAACGCTTGTAAGAAAAATAATTTGCTTATATTTGTAGCTTGCTGTAGGTGGAAAAAGTGATCTTTTCTGGAAAAAAAAGAATTGGGCAAAGGCCTGGGATGGATGCCACAGAACGGATACCTGGCAGTGTGTGCTTCCTGCCACCCCCACACACATGGGCATGTTTGTTGATCTAGCTAACTATTCATCCAGAATCACATAAAATAAAATAGCTGCTCAATGTCTCATTCACCTTCACCGACTGCTCTCTCACTACGCTTACTTGTAAAATGTATGCGTTAAGTATCCAGGTTAAAATCACAGGACCGTAAATGTTTACAGTAGCATAGGGGGCACATCAGCACGAAAAAAAACAGAACCAAGACAGCCACAATTTAGTCTAAATACCAAATGCTAAAATTGTCGGTTGTTTAATTGTTAGATAGGAATTCCAGCCAATAAAACTCATTTTAGAGCTGACAGCACTCTACAGGAAACACTGCACCACTGATGTTGGTCTCTGCTTCCAGCTTACAGTCTATTGTCCCTATCCACATACATAGTTACATATACATATGCATGCTAAGTCCAATTTTGTAAAAAGGCAATGAACAAACTTTAAATGCGGGAGGCAGTCAAAGCACCCAGCAAAGAATACAAGCTCTGTCTTAATAATGCCCTTGCTGGAAATCAAACACAGAACCCAAGTGCTGCAAAGCAACCCCACCTGAATGAGCCACAATTCTTTCCCGACTAGTGCCATTCTTAAAAAAGAACTCCAGGCAATCTAGAAATTAACCCTTGCAGTGGACTATTTCAGAACTGCAAGGGTTAACTGCTGGTTTTGGTCTAGGAAACAAAGAAAATAAACTCACCTGATCCTCGGCCCCGTTTGGCTGCTAGACTGACCAATCCCCGCTTATTTTAGCCCCTAGACCAAAAACGAGCAGCTAACCCTTGCAGTAGTCCCACTGCAAGGGTACATTTTTACATTTCCTGGATTTGTGTCCTCCCGCATGTTTGTGTCCTCCCGTTACCCTTAGGATAACTATGGGGAAAAGCCCTAACCCCATAGTTCTCCTTTAAGATACTTGAATGCTTTTTAGGATCTATCTCCATGAGTTCAGTGTCACTTTAATGTACATATGCATTTATTAATAAATGATTAAATGCGATTTTTAATGTAATTAGTATAAATACATTTATCTTGGTATCAGTTTCTTGCATTCCACTGTATATCAGCACTGGAAAGAAAGTGGCAGTACTAGGAGCCAATCATATGTTTGAAACTTTCCTTTTGTTTAATCAGTGTCTCCACACACTTATTTGTTTGGTATTGCTCAGGTTTTCCATTTGTAAATGATTAGAGCATTCAGACACATTCACATGACAGGTGCCATAGGGCTTATTCACCCTATAATTTTGGATAATTTTGAGTCGTACCTAACTTTAAAGTTTTTCACTTTAGTTTATGCTGTAACATCTTGATAGTAAAGAAACATATCTTGTATTGCAGGATCTAGATATCATATGTTCCAGTCTCAGGTCTTAAACAAGTAAGCATTTAAACTGATCAAGATGTTAGTGGTACTATTCTAGCATTTTACTACCCACACATCCTAGTAACAGATAAAAACAACTGACAATAAAAGGGCTATTTAGATGACATCAAGAATCACGCCAATGAATACTATACGAATAATGAGAAGTGAATCCTTGCTTTAAATGACCAATTTAACAGTGCACAATAAACTACTGTATGTTGAGAATGTCAGTTGCAAATAAAAGAGATCAGCTGTCAAGACACAGAGAGGGAATGCACAATAGCGATAAAAAATTCCACACGCACAATCCTTGCCTTATTTTGATGCAGTACTGAAAAACAATGCTTGCACAGTGTTGTGAAGGGATTCATTCATTTATCATTTTGATATAGTGCTTCCAATGTATGTGGTTCATAATGGACCTCCATTCTGGCTGGGTATAACTGTAATCCATTCCTTTTTTAAATTATGCCTAAACAAGCTACATTTAGTTAATTGCAATGCAATGAGTTGATGTCTTGAAATGTCAGGACATGGTTCACATAGGTCTCACCCAGGACTACATTTCTGGGAAGACCCTGCGGCATAAAGCCATTAGACCTACAAAAAATGTGCAGTTATTAATGTCTCGACAAGAAACATGCTAATTCGCTTAAACAGAAGCTATTGTGTATTAAGTTTAGGTTCTGCATTAGTATTGAAAAAAATGCAAGGAAGATGTTTATGACGTGACTTTTCTGTTTTTATTCTTTGCTGTTTTATATTTCAACAATAATATGATTTTATATATATATACTGTATATATATATATAGTAAAAAATATATATATAATGTTATCCCAGTGGCTAATTGTTGTATATTACATAAATGAAATTACCATCTTGGTAAACAGCAGCTGAGATCAACTACTGGATATTCCAGCTTGAGATGCATGAAAGAGAGGAAGGAGAAGCTTACTGGCATAATTTACTTACAGCATGTGTAAATGCATGTACACAAATAAACTCATTCTTGTGGCTAGAATAAATTAATATCCTAGCCAATTTATTTAGTTTATATGCATACACCTCTAAATGTCATAAGCTTTTAAAGGCACGTAATTAAACACCGAAACACACATTAAACACCAAAACACAGCCTAAATGGGAATATTTTAATACGCCTGTGTGCATGAGCCGTTAGCCAGCACTAAGTCAGAAACAGAGCCTGCATGACTGTCCCAATCTACATATATAACTAAAAGAACAGAAATACTTTTGTAAAAAATATTAGCTCACATTGACAGGATAAGCCAATATATAATATAATATTATGTATATCTATAGCATCAAACCTTGAAGAGGACTATAGATTCCCACTGTAAAAGGAAGTGTTCAAGCAAGTAAATAGTTACATACATGCTATGACAAAAGATATTTTGCCCGTGCCTGCTTTTTGCTTTTTAATTATACAAAAAAGAAATGAGGCTTCAAAAACCCTAGCATTCTTTCACTGACACCCACCTTCATGTGTGAACTGCATATACATGAAAACAGGGAACAATGTAATTTGATCATTGGACACATCTCTGTATGCTCAGTTACTGTAAGGTTATTTTTAACCTACAAAAAATAAGACAGCTATACTCAGTGACTGTAACTTCATACTAAATCATAAAACCGCTAACATTTTGACTCTACAGCACCTATACCTTTCACTTTGCCATTTTGTAGGTGTAAGTAAATGTTGTAACTTTTGAGGGAATACCCCTGCAATACTCAGAACAATAAAGCTACATGTTAAGGCAGCAAAGCAAATTTATTTGCTTAGAAATATTTCCATGAGTCATACAGTATATGCACACACTAGAAGAACCCTGGAGAATATTAAAAAATGCAGTTATTGTAGAGCAACAAAACTACGCCTCCTTCTTCCCTCTTATTAAACTATTTCTCATCCATTTAGCCTCTTGTGCAACATCCATGCTAACTGAAAACGCAATGTTTCTCAAAAAGCAGGGTATGGAGTTTATTGTATAGAGAAGAATGTCTGGACACCTCCACTAGCTATCTTAATGAGCTCAAGCACACAGAAATACGATTTTGATGACCAAAACCCTCTTGGAAAGTATGCTTTTCATTAGATATACACATTCATGATATCATTCCAAGTTGGGTCATGGCCCCACTTCTGGTGGTAAATGAAAATACAGGTTATCTCTAATTATCTCTGCTTTGTCAGCATTACTAAACATTAGACAACTCTCCACTTGCAAACAGCACCAGTTTCTCAAGGCATGCTAATTGAATCAGCTAAAGGGCAACCTCACTTTTAGTGAAGTTATCCTTTAAGTAAACCTTTCTCTGCGAGGTCTGCTTGGTGAAATACTTACCTTCCTCCCCACTCCTGAGATCTTCACTGTGTGGCCCAGTGAACCATAGCCTTTGCATTGCCCTATTCATTCCTTTGCATGGTCCATACCCCACTTGATGGGTGGATGCTGCCAAGAGTACAGACCATCCATAGAAGTGCCCATGTGCGCTAGAAAGAGAACCTGGCATGGATGCTGTGCTTGCAAGGGCTATGTTGTGCCTGACAGGGCCACATAGTGAAGAAGTGAAGATCTAGGAAGAGATGAAAAGGGCATTTCACATGCAGGCTTCACTGAGGAAGAGTGGAGAGGTTTACTTAAAGACAACTTAAATAAAACGCTGGCTGGCTGGCTGACTGGTTGGCTGGCTCGCTGGCCACCAACTGAAAAGCAATGGGACTAAGATGTGTATAAGACATGTACAAATAGCCAGTAACATAAGTGCAACTTTACAGACATCAGGTGTTAGATGATTGTTTCATCTCTGTACCAACTTTTCAGTCCTGGAAGGTAGACTCTGACTATGGATAACACCTGAACATAAATGCCGCCAACTTCTGTCTCTTTTCTTGGCCTTGCTGTAATAGGCCAGTACACCCCTTACACTTTTTGGGTAATCTGATGATCTGGAAGCACTTTTGTTTACCTTACCAGACTCACTATCTTGAAAATACAAAGGCACAGTTAACAGCTGTAAAAGGGGAGTCTCTGAAGTTTAACGGCTGTTTCACAATAAAGATTAAGATCTGGGCATCTGGCCTGGGACATTTTTTGAAAGTATCCTTTTGCACATCTTTTTCTAGCCGCAGAGGAATTCCCAACTACACCCATTGTAGTGTTTCAAATACAGAAAGTCAAAGTCAGTACTTTCTAAGTTACCGATGTGGAACACACATGAAAATTGCCGCTCTGGCTTCATTCTGACTTCCCTGATCTGCACCTATGTTCAAAGGGCAATGAAGAAAATACTGAAACCAGTCAGGCAGCACGTAATTTTAAAAGAAAGTCAGAAATGGTGAGCCCCATATTTCTCTCACTGCATGTTTTATTTACAGCTGAACTCCAGTCAGCAAAGTTGCCCCGACTGCAAAAGGAATTCCATTCCTTACTCTCTCTTTCTTTTTCGTCACTTTACAGCAGGGCTAGAAGGAATCATCCCTAAACTTGTCACTCTACATTCCTTAGGGTAGCAGTTTCCAATCGAGATGACGAGTCTCCGTTACTCTTTCTCCTTGAGCAGGGTGACTGGTCTTGTTACCATCCCACTAAGACATGCGGTGGGATGGTAACAAGACTAGTTGACATCCTCACATCAGAGATGCCTGCAGTGTGTAGATCTCACAAAAGTTATTTGTTTTTCTGACCAATTTTACTGTACTGGGAGATAGTTTGGAGGAGGGGGAATGCTGGCGTTTAGCTTTAAAGTGACGAGTTGCAGTGCTTAGTAATTTACTGACTGATTTCACCTGTTTCCTGGAATTGTTCTTTAAAGTAATATTAAAGTCTTGGTGTTTTTTACCTTAATGCATTTTCTGCATTGAGGAAAAAAACACCCAGTACTTTTCTAAAACCCTTACCCCCCCCCCCCCCCCCCCCCGACACACCCACACACACTAACCCGTGGCCGCTTGTATCCTCCGCCATGACCAGGAAGATACACGGAATGTCCTGGTTGAGGGCGAAGGTACTGAGAGCAGAGGAGCCTACGGCTCCTTTTGCTGTCAATAATAAAGTATTATTATTATACAGGATTTATATAGCGCCAATAGTTTGCACAGCGCTTTACAATATAAGGAAGACATTACAGTCACAATACAATTTAAGACAAGATGGTAAGGAGGGCCCTGCCCCTGAGGGCTTACAATCTAAAAAATGGGCATGGCTGGCCGCACGCTGTGCGGGCATTGCCGTGAGTGTGTACACATGGGTGCCTCCACAGCAGCCGGCTAGCTGATGGGGGCACCGATACAGGGGGTGGGGCTAGCAATTTGGATACCACTAGGGAACTAAAAAAAATTGAAAATGTTTTTTAAAAGTAAGTCTGGCCCCCATAAACAAAACAATTGAAGGTGTAATCTCACTTTAAAGCCCAATTCTGTGCTTTAAGGCCCCCGCTGGCAGTATTTTATGATTTTATTTTCAAATGTCTTGTGGTTGGTCACATGACTCACTAAGTCATGTTCTTCCTTGATCCTCCACTAGTGATCAGTGGTCCTGGATAGGGATGGGCCGAACACCCCCATGTTCAGTACGTATTCGAACATTCGAACAGCCGAAATGTTCGAATACGAACTCGAACTCAATGCAAGTGTATGGGGGTCAAATGTGTCCCTTCAAATCCCCGCTGCTCTCCGCGCCTGTGTTGGCGGAGACAGCGGGGACACAGACCGCTGCATGCCTTTGCTGCCCCCCTTAGCTCCGCTGCTGTCCCAGCCTCCGGTCCCCTGGTCCGTTCGCTAGTGTCCCGGCCTCCGGTCCCCTGATCCGTCCGCTGCTGTCCCGGCCTCCGGTCCCCTGGTCCATCGGCTTCATCTACTATCTGGTCCGGCCGCGGCTCCTCTGCCCCGCCCCCCTGCCTCCTCTTCATTTCAGGCTGGGATCCATACCCAGCCTGCTATTGGATATTGTAAAATGCAATAGCTAATAGCAAGCTGGCTATTGCTCCCGCCCACTGCCTGCTGTCAATCAGCATGGGGGGACTTGATAGAGAACTTTCACCTTCAGGCCCCTCCTCCGCTGAGCCCTGATTGGGCAAAGTCTTGCACCTGACCTGTGGTCAGGTACAAGACTTTAACAAATCAGAGCTTCAGTGGGCATTTTGAATTATGGAATGTCCGCGGTCGAACAAACCACGAACATCCCATAAAGTTTGGCTTTCGACGAGCGCTCGAACTGCCGATGTGCGATTCGAACTCATGTTCGAATCGAACACTCGGCCCATCACTAGTCCTGGATAATACAGACAGTGGTGCTGACACGATGACATTAGTGCTGCTCTCTGCATGAAGACACTATGAGTGCAGTGAAGTCACTGTCTGTCATGGCACCTCAGCTCCACTGTCACATTTTTGTCACATTTTAAGAATGCATTTAATTAACAAAAACTTACTTATTTGTTCATCAATCAGCTGTAGATCTTCAAATCATCTCTGAATTTGTGCTGACCTGTCCTTCTCTGCTATCTAACATTTCAGGGGCTTCCTATTTTTTTACCCATTTTTTTGCTGCAAGGCAGTTAACTAATTTGAGCAATATAATACTGGCAATAAATATGTTGGTTAAGAAAATAAACTTCATAGCACAAATGCATTACGTACACTGGATTTAAAACTTGCCTTAGGCTACTGATATGCAATAACTGATGTGTAAAAAATAGAACCTTGTCACCAAAATACTGATTTAAAAGATCAATATAAGAGTTTAACGAGGTTTAGATCATCCCTATTTCTTTACCAAGGAGCGACAAACCCGAAACCAGACAATGACCAGTAGAAACTGTAAGGTTGGTATCTGATTACTTTGTAACGTCTACTTGTGAACCAAGAGTCTGTTTAGGTAGGAGAAAGATGGAAGTTACAAAATGTCATCTGTCAGGATCTACTGTTATCTGCCTAGGGGAAAATAACATTAGGTACTGTGTTCTTCTACATTCCCTTCATTGTTTAAAGAGGTTCTGCCAGTCAGGAGACAGTTGAATGATTTAGTTAAAGGACAAATCAGCTAAAATTCTTATCCTGAACGGGAGCTGTGATATCACTACAAGACATGTTACAACATAAGGGGAGGGTGGGCAGTAGCTTACACAGCACATCATGAGCCATAAACTATAATTCACAAGCAATTACACAGATTCAAGTGCAACATCTGATTTGCTAGTAGTAATATAATTAAGTGTATGTACAGCCAAAAGGTTTTTTTTCAGGTGTGGATAGTGTGTGTGTGCATTGAACATCGAGGAAATACAATTTTTTTTATATATATCATCACTTTGCAGGACTACGTTCAGACATTGGGGCGTGTGCTACTTAATAAAATAACATTTGTTAGTACATTAGTAAATTAGTTGTATGTATACCATTGCAGTTATGTATATCTGCAACCTTGGCATGAAGTAAATACTATAAGAGATACTGGGTTGCTGCACTTTGCACATGTGCTTTGCCTTATTAAATAGAGAATATGGATGGTAGATGAGTGGCATGTCAGTAAAAAAAAAAGGATCTCTGCTAAGCACTTCAGTGTAATATGCCTTCTTGTTGCTGTAAAATGTATTTATACATTTTATTCAAGAGACAAATTAATGTTATATAAAACATTCCCTCTTTCAATAAATTGGAGTCTTTGAGAATCAAAGACCTCAGGCAATTGTCCTATTTGACCCTGAATGAAACAGCACTGCAATCTTTTATTGAAGATTGTTCCTTAATGCAATGGGCAGGATGTTCCACCCAGTTAATCACACAAGGGGTTATTTATAAAGTGGCTTACAGGCAGAAAGAATATGAAACAGATAATTATTTGTATCACATATGTCTAAAGAGATTAAAAGCTCTGTTACAAAAAAAGGGGGGGGGGGGAAAGACCTTTTTTAATGTAACAAAAGAGTACACTGTAGTGTTTGGCTTTAGGATTGGCTTTCAGGATCAGGAAAGAATATTATTCCTTGCCTTAGCAAATTGGTCTATGCTTTATAAGGATTTCTTTAACTTCCTCTATACACTGCAGCTTTAGGATTTTTATGTATATATTGGTGACCTTTCGTTTCTAGCTTCCCATATGTCTTCCAGATCTGTACAGTAATCACCTGTGAAACTTTGCCTCTGTGCAGGAACTTCCTGTAATACAGACCAGTCACTCTTCTCTCTCTCCTTATGCAGGGTGACTGGTCTTGTATCCGCCCCTCCTGTAGTTTTCTGCAGGCAGCTTGTAGTGGGTGGAGCCCCTTCTACAGCTCTGCTCTCTGCACAGGCTAGGTATAGCACAGTGATAATGTCACTGCTTTCATATGGTAATAACTGGGTATACAAAGGCATTGGGTGCACAAAAAATATTGAAGAATATATATTTAACTGCCTCCGAGCCGGCCGTAGTAAAAAAAACGGCCGGTCGGGAGCTCTCTAGATCTGAGCAGGCGTCAGACACGCCCCCTCGGACCGCGCAAGCGGGAAATGGCCGCAATTTAAAAACAAGCAGCGATGCCTGTTAACATACAAGCTTGTATTTTGCAATGTTGCATGCTGTGCTCGGTGCGAGCCCAGGATCAGCTCCCTCCGGTCACCTATCCTCTGAAAGAATGCGGAAGTGTTGTATATTACATCAATTCCGCATTATTTGTGCCCAGGGTTCCACTTTAACTGTAATTTCTAAAATAATATTTAAAACTAAAACTAAATAAAAAGAAGTGAAAACATCAGATTTTCTTTTTAATTAACTTTTATTCAGGCTAAACAGAAATGATTTGATCACTTCCACCATCACAAAACATCTTCAGCGTTCATGGCAACCCGAAACTCAATTCGATCCACAGCTGCTGCAGCACTACATGCTTCAGCAGGGATGCCAGCTCTCCACAGCTCTCGGTTGTCGCATGTTTTCATGCGCGACTGTTCTTTGAAAAGCGTGTGGTTGTTGCAACGGTTTTAGACGCATAGAAAATAGCTCCTGTACCTTTTTGTGCGACAGGCGATTTCGTCCGCGCGACAAACCGCAAAGGTGTGAACAGCCCCTATTGGCTTGAATGCGCATCTGAGTTTTGTGCAATGTCATGTGACTCAATCCACGCGATAAATCGCCAAGGTGTGAACCTAGCCTAAGGCTATGAATGTCTCGGCAAATATTTTTCTTGCTACTTGTCTATTATGCAGTTATATATTTTGTTACACCGAGAAATCAAGTGTAACAAACAAGGCACGGCTTATTTTTCTATCTCACCCATGACTAAGGCTGAATGATTATTTTACACACTTTGCTAATCATCTCTTGAAGGAGATGTGACCTTTGACTAACCCCCATTGTTCTGAGTTATAAATCATACATGTTAAGCTCTAGGAGTAAAAAGACTGTGGAGGAAAGAAACCACTGCACATAGAAAACTGACAATTCCTTTCCAGTTCCACCCACATTAATGGGGGGAAAAAAACCCGTATGCAAATATACCCTATTAACAGGTTGACATCTGTAGGCTAATCTAGAGGTTCTACAGCCGTAGTGGTTCACTGATTGTATACACGATTCACAACACTATTTTTTGTTAAGTGGAATTCCTTTGAAAATGTCCTCTCACTCCCTGTCACACCCAGGGCTTTGCTGCGAGCTAAACTTCCTGCTTCCTCTCCCTGGACTGTAGTCTCCATACGTTTCTTTCTGGAAGCAAAACGGAATGGTAACAGTAAATCATACGTAGACAATCCACTAAAGAGAGGAGAAACCCTGATTCCTGGGTGTTACTGGAACAGGAAGTGTGAGGAAATCTGCCCAATGTGAGTGCAAGCAACAATCAAATGTGGAGGGAATCAAAATTCCCTCCAAAACTAAAACAACAAAATTGAGAGTTTACTTTAAAAGAGAACTCCTGGAATTAAAAAAAATACCCTTGCAGTGGAGCTACCCCCTCACTGCAAGACTTAATAGCTTGTTTTGTATAGGGGAGTCAAATTAGGAAATACTCACCTGATCCTTAGTCTCTCTGGGCTGCTAGATCAGTCCCCGCAGCCTCGTCTCTCCCAGGCTCCGGCGGTCTGAGGACCGCTGATGTCATCACGTCTTATGCAATTCCATTGACAAACATTATACATGAAGACACTGAGAAGCATTCCACAGCCTGAGCAGAGGGGAAGAGAGATGAGTGCCGAGCGCCGTGAGACTGAGGATCAGGTGAGTATAGCTGCTTTATTTAAGCCCCCTAGAAGAAACGTGCAGGTAAACCTTGTAGTGCGAGGATAGCCCCACTGCAAGGGTACACTTTTTTAATTCCCAGAGTTTTTTAAAAGAGAACTATAAAAAAAGGCAAAAGTGAGGGCGCAAAGCTAAGGAGGGTTATCTAGTAGTAGATAAGGAGGGTTATCTAGCTGGGCTGAATGTTGCCAGAGAGAAGGCAAATGAAATAGCGTACTTACTATTGTGGGTCCGAGGATCGGATGAGGACCGGTCTGTGGGAGGATCGTGAAGTCCAAGATGTGTGTTCTCAATGGAGGCTGGTGTACTGTCTGAGGCTACTCATCTCGAGCAGGCGAGAGACGGAGAGGAGGGAGGGCGGGTGGCAGCACTAAGATATTGTCCATATCCCCGCTGCTGTGATGTGAAGTTCCGGCGGTGTACACGGGTAGTGTTTGACTGGGCTGCTGTGACTGCAGCTGTGGGCAGTGCGGCTGAGTCTATGTGTGGACCGGGGCCCGACAAGTGCCCGAGCATGCGGTCCACACATAGACTTTTTTTTTATTCTGACACAGAGCCGTGTCAGAATAAAAAAAATTAATTATTTTTCACCATAGGAATGCATTGCTAGATTCCTATTGGCTATTTAAATTTGCAATAGCCAATAGCAAACTAGCTATTGCACCTGCCCTCTGCTGCTGTTCTCCATCAGGTCCCCACTAGTGATTGAGAGCAGCAGAGGGCGGGTACAATAGCTAGTTTGCTATTGGCTATTGCAAATTGAACTAGCCAATAGGAATCTAGCAATGCATTCCTATGGCCAAAATTTCTTTTTTTTGATGGCAGCAGAACCGCCGGCCAATAGAAAACTGTTGGGCTGAACTAGCTGCCATTCCTAGCTCCGCACAATCGTTTTCTATTTTTTTTTTTTTTTACTATTTAACAGCGTTCGGCTCACTTCGCTTCAGGTCGGTCATTCACTCGGCTGCCTACGGCAGCTTAGTCAATAGACCCCTAAGTGTTTTTTAATATCTGTCTGGGGTTAAACTTTAAAACAAATTGAGGGCATGTCCACATCAGCAGCCGTGCTCAACCGCAAGGCTGCTGGTGTTCATGTCCACCGAACAAGTGTCATTTCATTCAGTTCTCTGGGCTCACAGCGGTGCAATGTAATTGTAGTGCATCTCACTGTGATGTGCTTAAAAAAGTATTGCATGCCATCTTTTTTTTTTAAGCACATACCCCCGCAACGCGATGTTGAGAACTGAGACCATCCATGACTTGCATTCGAGCTCTGCTGGAATAAACGGCCAGCATAACCTGAATGCAGATAGCGTGAACCGGCCCTTAGACAGGACAGGGCTTTGCTGAAAATGCTCATGCAATTAAAACCAAGGTACAGTTACATCTTTGCTCTGCAATTAAAGCCTTAGTAAATCACATTAATATTATTATACAGGATTTATATAGCCCCAACAGTTTGTGCAGAGCGTTACAATATAAGGAAGACATTACAATTACAATACAATTCAAGACAAGATGGTAATTTACAATCTACATTGTAAATCTTCAAGTGATCTTGGGTGAGGTATGCATTGTTATGACTATTATTTATGTGGCAATGTCACATCTAAAGACGTATACAAAAGTATACAAGTTACACCAATCTATCGGTGTCTGTTCTGAATTTACATGTAGCATAGTAAATACGGTTAGATGCTTTCCGGACAAACAAATTCTAAGAGTTTTTTAGTTAGTGCGTACATGTAAAAACTTTGCACAAGACTTGTCCTCATTTCTAACTGGAAACTTATTTTATTGCTCTGTAAAATTATTTTGCCAGTCTGTTGCAAACCGTCTGAAGAATGATTATTTTTTCAGCAGACACCAAACCTTTTTTTCTTTTTTTGGTCAGAGTGAAGTCTTGTTTTTGGCTTTCTGAGTGAGCAGACTAATACAGACAACAAGCAATAACAGAAGTTCAAAGGGGCCCTAAAAAGGTGATCCACATAGATCTGAAGAGAGTTACGTCTTATAACTATCAGTTGTCATTCTGTTGATAACAAACAAATAAGAGTTCCGTTATAAACATCTTGTGACGGATAGAGACCAGGGCCCCACAATCATTTATACCCTTTTTCCTGTCTTGTATTTGTTATTTTAATTATGAATAGAAAATGTGTTTTACTACCCAGGTAGTCTACTGCTGCTTTCCACCGTGGGCTGAAGTGGAGCTCAGTAGAGATGAGGCTGGGCTTGATGGGAACCCACTTCACCTGGGTGGCATTGTTTTGCTTAATGAAGGGACCACACTGGTTCCAAAACGTTGCAATCTTTTGTGACAACATGTTTGTCTATTGTCAATAAAAAGCGGATTGATAATAACAACCCCGGCGTGCTGGGGGCCACTATTGTCTTTGAAGCACCATCCACTGGCCATTTCAGAAACCACTGCAGTTGCATGAGATACATCAGTATAAAATGCAATGGGATATCTGTAACCCAGTTCACAAGTCTCCTCAACCTCTGTGATGGCAGTTGCAGTGGGGGTGTTCCCGACCCTTAGGCTACATTCACACATGAGCGGTTTTGCCGCCCGTACATAAAAAACATTGCATTCCAATGAGCATTGTTCACACGGGGTGGCATCTGTGCGGTACGAAAATGTGCGACCTGCAAAAAGTCTAAACGCGATTTTCTGGGCGGATTGCGGCATGCGAAATCTGGGTGTATGTTAATGTTTGCGCGTTTTCGAGCCGTGCGGTTTTCTGCGCGGAAAACGTTGCCGCTATGTGTGAATGGAGCCTAAGTGAAGTATAACTGCAGGGCAGGGAATGGCCTGCAATATAATGGGTCAGCAGAAAGAGGTGGTGGTCAGAGTTTTGAGTGGGTTTGCGCAAACTCACACAAACTGCATTCACACCAAGCTCGGCCTCATCACTAAGGTTGAAGCTCTATTCACACCGATCCAACACAATAAGTTGTGATGCGTTGCCTTTCTTTCTGAAAAACACCCCAGCACGTGTATACAGTATAAAGTGACACACTGCCTTTCAGCCCATCACAATGCCCAGATATGAATACACTCTGGGGCGATTTAAGAGAACACTTGTGACACTTTTCTGGCGCTATGACTGTATTAAAAAATACTGCACCAAATTCATAAAGGCCGTGCAATGGTGCTATTGCTGCGACAAATTCATTAGGAAATTCCGCCAGATCGCTGATGAGAAACATGGAGGTAAACAAGACCTCTCCCATGTTTGAGTAAGGCCTGGTTCACACCTGGGCGTTTTACGCGCTGTAAAACGCTTAACATGTGAAAACCAATAATTAACTATGGGCATGGTTCCCACCTGGGCGTTTTACAGCGCGTAGGAACGCGCTGAAAAACGTCCTACGCCCAAAGAAGTACAGGAGCTTCTTTGGGGAGTATTTGCTACGCGTATCAATTAGGATACAGCCGGATAGCCATCGGAAACGCACGTTTGTCACGCGTTTCTTTTATAGCAAATTGCGGTAAAAACGTGCGGCACAAATGCGCGGCAATTGCGCATTTATTCTGTACGCCCAAGTGTGAACCCAGCCGCACATAAAACGAAAAAGTTTTATGTGCGCTACAACCCAGGATCACAGCGTGCTAAAAGCACATAAAAAAAAATTGTTCCCATTATAATCCATGACACTCTCCACATTACTGTGTTATGTTAGATCAGCGTTTCTCAACCTTTTTCTTTAGTCCCAGTACCCTTTAATAGTATGAAAAATCTCAGAGCACCCCAGTCTAAAATGTTTCCCCCTTCGCATTGAAGTGTACACTTCAAATCAAGTCCCCCCTTCACATTAGAGTCTCCTTTTGCATCAGTAGCCCCCCTTTCACATCAGAAGCCCCACTTTCATATCAGAGTCCCCCCTTTACATCAGAATTTCCCTTTTACATCAGGAGGCCCTTTTACATCAATCTTTATTCCCCCCTTCGCATCAGTAGCCCCCTTTCACATCAGAAGCCCCACTTTCATATCAGAGTCCCCCCTTCTACATCAGAGTTCCCCTTTTACATCAGGAGGCCCCTTCACATCAATCTTTATTCCACCTTCACATCACAGTACCACTAACACAAAATTTGAGGCACCCCTGAGGAAGCCAGGAGGCACACCAGTGTTCCATGACACCCTGATTGAGAAAGGCCGCATTGGAGGACAGTACGTTGTGTTTTCTTAAATATTCTGCTCGCTGAATCTTTTGTGCATTTTTGTACAGATGCTCAATACATTACAGTCACACGTCTGTGTCTCCCATGACATGACGAAAATGAAAAGGAAGAATACTTAATGCATGTACAACACGTGCAGAATGCATCTTGAGTTGCAATAGATTTTAACACAACTCATTAGAAATGCACTAACAACACTTTATGCACGTTTTCTAACATGACGATGTGAATGTTGCTATTCTCCTACAAGCACCACCTACTATAGGAACAAAACTGTACAACACATGCCTCGTTTTCATCCTTCGTTATTTAGGGCTGCAACAACTAATCGAAATAATCGATTATAGCTAACTAATCGATTTTGAAAATAATCGTTAGCTGCAGCTCTATCGTTATTATCCTATGTATCTATGAACGCATAATTATAGCCACATGGTAAAGAAAACCTTGGATTACCTCACCTACGACGCACTACGAGTACTTCATCTAATTGAGTCTACTAAAAAACAGAACAGTGATTGCCACTCCAGATGTGTGCGTGTGACTACACAAATATCAGTGGCATCATTTACACTCACTAATGGAGGAATTTTACTCATTCTGAAATCGAGAACTGACTCTATGTAAAGAGAGATAAAGGCCATGGAAATTACATTCACACACAATCAGAGTTAATCCCACAGTAAGCTGAGGCAATCAGATAAACAAATTCTGACTTCCTTCCTTTCGTCAAACAAAGGCCCTTCCGCTTATCAGAAAGACCAAAATACAGTATTAACATAGAGAAATGTCCTCAAAAAGGAAGATAACATTAGTGATCGGGCCGCGCCAACTTTATACATATATACAGTATAATATATAGGCTATTCTGTTTCAAACAGGCATAAGAGATAGATACACATACACACATAAGATATACTAGTAAGTGATCTTGCAGAACAAAGTGGCTTTTCATGCAAGAACAT